>NW_027331981.1:0-310833 GCF_048418815.1 Hemitrygon akajei | reverse complement strand
CACAAATATGCCCTGAAACTGTACCCGACCATAATCTCCCTGTCTCACAGGAACGTACCACTGCAGAACTCCACACAAATATGCCCTGAACCTGTACCCTGCATAACCTCCCTGTCTCACTGGAACGTACCAATGCAGAACTACACACAAATATGCCCTGAACCTGTACCCGTCCATAACCTCCCTGTCTCACTGGAACGCACCAATGCCGAACTCCACACAAATATGCCCTGAAGCTGTACCCTCCATAACCTCCCTGTCTCACTGGAATGTACCAATGCAGAACTACACACAAATATGCCCTGAACCTGTACCCCTCCATAACCTCCCTGTCTCTCTGGATCGTACCATTGCAGATCATCACACAAATATGCCCTGAACCTGTACCCCTCATTACCTCCCTGTCTCACTGGAACGTCCCAACGCAGAACTCCACACAAATATGCCCTGAACCTGTACCCTGCATAACCTCCCTGTCTCACTGGAACGTACCAATGCAGAACTACACACAAACATGCCCTGAACCTGTACCCTCCATATCCTCATTGTCTCACTGGAACGTACCAATGCTGTACTCCACACAAATATGCCCTGAACATGAACCCGTCCATATTCTCCCTGTCTCAGTGGAACGTCCCACTGCAGAACTCCACACAAATTTGCCATGAACCTGTACCCTCCATAACCTCACTGTCTGACTGGAAAGTACCAATGCAGAACTCCACACAAATATGCCCTGAACCTGTACCCTGCATAACCTCCCTGTCTCACTGGAACGTACCAATGCAGAACTACACACAAATATGCCCTGAACCTTTACCCCTCCATAACCTCCCTGTCTCACTGGAACGCACCAATGCCGAACTCCACTCAAATATGCCCTGAACCTGTACCCTGCATAACCTCACTGTCTCACTGGAACGTACCATTGCAGAACACCACACAAATGTTCCCTGAACCTGTACCCCTCCATAACCACCCTGTCTCACTGGAACGTACCAATGCAGAACACCACACAAATATGCCCTGAAACTGTTCCCGTCCATAACCTCCCAGTCTCACTGGAACGTACCACTGCAGAACTCCACACAAATATGCCCTGAACCTGTACCATGCATAACCTCCCTGTCTCACTGGAACGTACCAATGCAGAACTACACACAAATATGCCCTGAACCTGTACCCCTCCATAACCTCCCAGTCTCACTGGAACGCACCAATGCCGAACTCCACTCACATATGCCCTGAACCTGTACCCTGCATAACCTGCCTGTCTCACTGGAGCGTACCATTGCAGAACCCCACACAAATAGGCCCTGAACCTGTACCCCTCCATAACCACCCTGTCTAACTGGAACGCACCAATGCAGAACTCCACACAAATATAACCTGAACCTGTACCCCTCCATAACCTCCCTATCTCACTGGAATGTACCAATGCAGAACTCCACCCAAATATGCCCTGAACCTGTATCCCTGCATAACCTCCCTGTCTCACTGGAACGTACCAATGCAGAACTACACAAAAATATGCCCTGAACCTGTACCCCTCCATAACCTCCCTGTCTCACTGGAACGCACCAATGCCGAACTCCACTCAAATATGCCCTGAACCTCTACCCTCCATAACCTCATTGTCTCACTGGAATTTACCAATGCTGTACTCCACACAAATATGCCCTGAACCTGTACCCCTCCATATCCTCATTGTCTCACTGGAACGTACCAATGCTGTACTCCACACAAATATGCCCTGAACATGTACCCGTCCATATTCTCCCTGTCTCAGTGGAACGTCCCACTGCAGAACTCCACACAAATTTGCCATGAACCTGTACCCTCCATAACCTCCCTGTCTGACTGGAAAGTACCAATGCAGAACTCCACACAAATATGCCCTGAAACTGTACCCGACCATAATCTCCCTGTCTCACAGGAACGTACCACTGCAGAACTCCACACAAATATGCCCTGAACCTGTACCCTGCATAACCTCCCTGTCTCACTGGAACGTACCAATGCAGAACTACACACAAATATGCCCTGAACCTGTACCCGTCCATAACCTCCCTGTCTCACTGGAACGCACCAATGCCGAACTCCACACAAATATGCCCTGAAGCTGTACCCTCCATAACCTCCCTGTCTCACTGGAATGTACCAATGCAGAACTACACACAAATATGCCCTGAACCTGTACCCCTCCATAATCTCCCTGTCTCACTGGAAGGTACCAATGCAGAACTCCACACAAATATGCCCTGAACCAGTACCCCTCCATAACCTCCCTGTCTCTCTGGATCGTACCAATGCAGAACATCACACAAATATGCCCTGAACCTGTACCCCTCATTACCTCCCTGTCTCACTGGAACGTCCCAACGCAGAACTCCACACAAATATGCCCTGAACCTGTCCCCTCCATAACCTGCCTGTCTCGCTGGAACGTACCAATGCAGAACTCCACACAAATATACCCTGAACCTGTACCCCTCCATAACCTCCCTGTCTCACTGGAACTTACCAATGCAGAACTCCACACAAATATGCCCTGAACCTGTACCCTCCATAACCTCATTGTCTCACTGGTACGTACCAATGCAGAACTCCACACAAACATGCCCTGAACCTGTACCCTCCATATCCTCATTGTCTCACTGGAACGTACCAATGCTGTACTCCACACAAATATGCCCTGAACATGTACCCGTCCATATTCTCCCTGTCTATGTGGAACGTCCCACTGCAGAACTCCACACAAATTTGCCATGAACCTGTACCCTCCATAACCTCCCTGTCTGACTGGAAAGTACCAATGCAGAACTCCACACAAATATGCCCTGAAACTGTACCCGACCATAATCTCCCTGTCTCACAGGAACGTACCACTGCAGAACCCCACACAAATATGCCCTGAACCTGTACCCCTCCATAACCTCCCTGTCTCACTGGAACGCACCAATGCCGAACTCCACTCAAATATGCCCTGAACCTGTACCCTGCATAACCTCCCTGTCTCACTGAAACGTACCATTGCAGAACACCACACAAATGTGCCCTGAACCTGTACCCCTCCATAACCACCCTGTCTCACTGGAACGTACCAATGCAGAACACCACACAAATATGCCCAGAAACTGTTCCCGTCTATAACCTCCCAGTCTCACTGGAACGTACCAATGCAGAACTACACACAAATATGCCCTGAACATGTACCCCTCCATAACCTCCCAGTCTCACTGGAACGCACCAATGCAAAACTCCACTCAAATATGCCCTGAACCTGTACCCTGCATAACCTGCCTGTCTCACTGGAGCGTACCATTGCAGAACACCACACAAATAGGCCCTGAACCTGTACACCTCCATAACCACCCTGTCTAACTGGAACGCACCAATGCAGAACTCCACACAAATATAACCTGAACCTGTACCCCTCCATAACCTCCCTATCTCACTGGAATGTACCAATGCAGAACTCCACACAAATATGCCCTGAACCTGTACCCCTCCATATCCTCATTGTCTCACTGGAACGTACCAATGCTGTACTTCACACAAATATGCATTGAACCTGTACCCTCCATAACCTCCCTGTCTCACTGGAACGTACCACTGCAGAACTCCACACAAATTTACCATGAACCTGTACCCTCCATAACCTCCCTGTCTGACTGGAAAGTACCAATGCAGAACTCCACACAAATATGCCCTGAAATTGTACCCGACCATAATCTCCCTGTCTCACAGGAACGTACCACTGCAGAACTCCACACAAATATGCCCTGAACCTGTCCCCTGCATAACCTCCCTGTCTCACTGGAACGTACCAAAGCAGAACTACACACAAATATGCCCTGAACCTGTACCCCTCCATAACCTCCCTGTCTCACTGGAACGCACCAATGCCGAACTCCACTGAAATATGCCCTGAACCTGTACCCTGCATAACCTCCCTGTCTCACTAGAAAGTACCAATGCAGAACTCCACACAAATATGCCCTGAACCTGTACCCGTCCATAACCTCCCTGTCTCACTGGAACGTCCCACTGCAGAACTCAACACAAATATGCCCTGAAGCTGTACCCTCCATAACCTCCCTGTCTCACTGGAATGTACCAATGCAGAACTACACACTAATATGCCCTGAACCTGTACCCCTCCATAATCTCCCTGTCTCACTGGAAGGTACCAAAGCAGAACTCCACACAAATATGCCCTGAACCTGTACCCCTCCATAACCTCCCTGTCTCTCTGGATCGTACCAATGCGAACTCCACACGAATATGCCCTGAACCTGTACCCCTCATTACCTCCCTGTCTCACTGTAACGTCCCAACGCAGAACTCCACACAAATATGCCCTGAACCGGTCCCCTCCATAACCTGCCTGTCTCACTGGAACGTACCATTGCAGAACACCACACAAATATGCCCTGAACCTGTACCCCTCCATAACCTCCCTGTCTCACTGGAACGTACCAATGCAGAACTCCACACAAATATGCCCTGAACCTGTACCCCTCCATAAACTCCCTGTCTCACTGGAACGTACCAATGCAGAACTCCACACAAATATGCCCTGAACCTGTACCCCTCCATAACCTCCCTGTCTCACTGGAACGTCCCAACGCAGAGCACCACACAAATATGCCCTGAACCTGTACCACTCCATAACCTCCCAGTCTCACTGGAACGTACCAATGCAGAACTCCACACTAATATGCCCTGAACCTGTACCCCTCCATAATCTCCCTGTCTCACTGGAAGGTACCAAAGCAGAACTCCACACAAATATGCCCTGAACCTGTACCCCTCCATAACCTCCCTGTCTCTCTGGATCGTACCAATGCGAACTCCACACGAATATGCCCTGAACCTGTACCCCTCATTACCTCCCTGTCTCACTGTAACGTCCCAACGCAGAACTCCACACAAATATGCCCTGAACCGGTCCCCCCCATAACCTGCCTGTCTCACTGGAACGTACCATTGCAGAACACCACACAAATATGCCCTGAACCTGTACCCCTCCATAACCTCCCTGTCTCACTGGAACGTACCAATGCAGAACTCCACACAAATATGCCCTGAACCTGTACCCCTCCATAAACTCCCTGTCTCACTGGAACGTACCAATTCAGAACTCCACACAAATATGCCCTGAACCTGTACCCCTCCATAACCTCCCTGTCTCACTGGAACGTCCCAACGCAGAGCACCACACAAATATGCCCTGAACCTGTACCACTCCATAACCTCCCAGTCTCACTGGAACGTACCAATGCAGAACTCCACACAAATATGCCCTAAACCTGTACCCGTCCATAACCTCCCTGTCTCACTGGAACTTACCAATGCAGAACTCCACACAAATATGCCCTGAACCTGTACCCTCCATAACCTCATTGTCTCACTGGAACGTACCAATGCTGTACTCCACACAAATATGCCCTGAACCTGTACCCCTCCATAACCTCACTGTCTCACTGGAACGTACCAATGCAGAACTCCACACAAACATGCCCTGAACCTGTACCCTCCATATCCTCATTGTCTCACTGGAACGTACCAATGCTGTACTCCACACAAATATGCCCTGAACATGTACCCGTCCATATTCTCCCTGTCTCAGTGGAACGTCCCACTGCAGAACTCCACACAAATTTGCCATGAACCTGTACCCTCCATAACCTCCCTGTCTGACTGGAAAGTACCAATGCAGAACTCCACACAAATATGCCCTGAAACTGTACCCGACCATAATCTCCCTGTCTCACAGGAACGTACCACTGCAGAACTCCACACAAATATGCCCTGAACCTGTACCCTGCATAACCTCCCTGTCTCACTGGAACGTACCAATGCAGAACTACACACAAATATGCCCTGAACCTGTACCCGTCCATAACCTCCCTGTCTCACTGGAACGCACCAATGCCGAACTCCACACAAATATGCCCTGAAGCTGTACCCTCCATAACCTCCCTGTCTCGCTGGAATGTACCAATGCAGAACTACACACAAATATGCCCTGAACCTGTACCCCTCCATAATCTCCCTGTCTCACTGGAAGGTACCAATGCAGAACTCCACACAAATATGCCCTGAACCTGTACCCCTCCATAACCTCCCTGTCTCTCTGGATCGTACCAATGCAGAACATCACACAAATATGCCCTGAACCTGTACCCCTCATTACCTCCCTGTCTCACTGGAACGTCCCAACGCAGAACTCCACACAAATATGCCCTGAACCTGTCCCCTCCATAACCTGCCTGTCTCACTGGAACGTACCAATGCTGTACTCCACACAAATATGCCCTGAACATGTACCCGTCCATATTCTCCCTGTCTCAGTGGAACGTCCCACTGCAGAACTCCACACAAATTTGCCATGAACCTGTACCCTCCATAACCTCCCTGTCTGACTGGAAAGTACCAATGCAGAACTCCACACAAATATGCCCTGAAACTGTACCCGACCATAATCTCCCTGTCTCACAGGAACGTACCACTGCAGAACTCCACACAAATATGCCCTGAACCTGTTCCCTGCATAACCTCCCTGTCTCACTGGAACGTACCAATGCAGAACTACACACAAATATGCCCTGAACCTGTACCCGTCCATAACTTCCCTGTCTCACTGGAACGCACCAATGCCGAACTCCACACAAATATGCCCTGAAGCTGTACCCTCCATAACCTCCCTGTCTCACTGGAATGTACCAATGCAGAACTACACACAAATATGCCCTGAACCTGTACCCCTCCATAATCTCCCTGTCTCACTGGAAGGTACCAATGCAGAACTCCACACAAATATGCCCTGAACCTGTACCCCTCCATAACCTCCCTGTCTCTCTGGATCGTACCAATGCAGAACATCACACAAATATGCCCTGAACCTGTACCCCTCATTACCTCCCTGTCTCACTGGAACGTCCCAACGCAGAACTCCACACAAATATGCCCTGAACCTGTCCCCTCCATAACCTGCCTGTCTCGCTGGAACGTACCAATGCAGAACTCCACACAAATATACCCTGAACCTGTACCCCTCCATAACCTCCCTGTCTCACTGGAACTTACCAATGCAGAACTCCACACAAATATGCCCTGAACCTGTACCCTCCATAACCTCATTGTCTCACTGGTACGTACCAATGCTGCACTCCACATAAATATGCCCTGAACCTGTACCCCTCCATAACCTCACTGTCTCACTGGAACGTACCAATGCAGAACTCCACACAAACATGCCCTGAACCTGTACCCTCCATATCCTCATTGTCTCACTGGAACGTACCAATGCTGTACTCCACACAAATATGCCCTGAACATGTACCCGTCCATATTCTCCCTGTCTATGTGGAACGTCCCACTGCAGAACTCCACACAAATTTGCCATGAACCTGTACCCTCCATAACCTCCCTGTCTGACTGGAAAGTACCAATGCAGAACTCCACACAAATATGCCCTGAAACTGTACCCGACCATAATCTCCCTGTCTCACAGGAACGTACCACTGCAGAACCCCACACAAATATGCCCTGAACCTGTACCCTGCATAACCTCCCTGTCTCACTGGAACGTACCAATGCAGAACTACACACAAATATGCCCTGAACCTGTACCCCTCCATAACCTCCCTGTCTCACTGGAACGCACCAATGCCGAACTCCACTCAAATATGCCCTGAACCTGTACCCTGCATAACCTCCCTGTCTCACTGAAACGTACCATTGCAGAACACCACACAAATGTGCCCTGAACCTGTACCCCTCCATAACCACCCTGTCTCACTGGAACGTACCAATGCAGAACACCACACAAATATGCCCAGAAACTGTTCCCGTCTATAACCTCCCAGTCTCACTGGAACGTACCAATGCAGAACTACACACAAATATGCCCTGAACCTGTACCCCTCCATAACCTCCCAGTCTCACTGGAACGCACCAATGCAAAACTCCACTCAAATATGCCCTGAACCTGTACCCTGCATAACCTGCCTGTCTCACTGGAGCGTACCATTGCAGAACACCACACAAATAGGCCCTGAACCTGTACACCTCCATAACCACCCTGTCTAACTGGAACGCACCAATGCAGAACTCCACACAAATATAACCTGAACCTGTACCCCTCCATAACCTCCCTATCTCACTGGAATGTACCAATGCAGAACTCCACACAAATATGCCCTGAACCTGTACCCCTCCATATCCTCATTGTCTCACTGGAACGTACCAATGCTGTACTCCACACAAATATGCATTGAACCTGTACCCTCCATAACCTCCCTGTCTCACTGGAACGTACCACTGCAGAACTCCACACAAATTTACCATGAACCTGTACCCTCCATAACCTCCCTGTCTGACTGGAAAGTACCAATGCAGAACTCCACACAAATATGCCCTGAAATTGTACCCGACCATAATCTCCCTGTCTCACAGGAACGTACCACTGCAGAACTCCACACAAATATGCCCTGAACCTGTCCCCTGCATAACCTCCCTGTCTCACTGGAACGTACCAATGCAGAACTACACACAAATATGCCCTGAACCTGTACCCCTCCATAACCACCCTGTCTCACTGGAACGCACCAATGCCGAACTCCACTGAAATATGCCCTGAACCTGTACCCTGCATAACCTCCCTGTCTCACTAGAAAGTACCAATGCAGAACTCCACACAAATATGCCCTGAACCTGTACCCGTCCATAACCTCCCTGTCTCACTGGAACGTCCCACTGCAGAACTCAACACAAATATGCCCTGAAGCTGTACCCTCCATAACCTCCCTGTCTCACTGGAATGTACCAATGCAGAACTACACACTAATATGCCCTGAACCTGTACCCCTCCATAATCTCCCTGTCTCACTGGAAGGTACCAAAGCAGAACTCCACACAAATATGCCCTGAACC
Organism: Hemitrygon akajei; assembly: GCF_048418815.1. Classification (NCBI taxonomy): domain Eukaryota; kingdom Metazoa; phylum Chordata; class Chondrichthyes; order Myliobatiformes; family Dasyatidae; genus Hemitrygon; species Hemitrygon akajei. Next base: position 301,890 of record NW_027331981.1, on the reverse strand, counting down.
TGTACCCCTCCATAACCTCCCTGTCTCTCTGGATCGTACCAATGCGAACTCCACACGAATATGCCCTGAACCTGTACCCCTCATTACCTCCCTGTCTCACTGTAACGTCCCAACGCAGAACTCCACACAAATATGCCCTGAACCGGTCCCCTCCATAACCTGTCTGTCTCACTGGATCGTACCATTGCAGAACACCACACAAATATGCCCTGAACCTGTACCCCTCCATAACCTCCCTGTCTCACTGGAACGTACCAATGCAGAACTCCACACAAATATGCCCTGAACCTGTACCCCTCCATAAACTCCCTGTCTCACTGGAACGTACCAATGCAGAACTCCACACAAATATGCCCTGAACCTGTACCCCTCCATAACCTCCCTGTCTCACTGGAACGTCCCAACGCAGAGCACCACACAAATATGCCCTGAACCTGTACCACTCCATAACCTCCCAGTCTCACTGGAATGTACCAATGCAGAACTCCACACAAATATGCCCTGAACCTGTACCCGTCCATAACCTCCCTGTCTCACTGGAACTTACCAATGCAGAACTCCACACAAATATGCCCTGAACCTGTACCCTCCATAACCTCATTGACTCACTGGAACGTACCAATGCTGTACTCCACACAAATATGCCCTGAACCTGTACCCCTCCATAACCTCACTGTCTCACTGGAACGTACCAATGCAGAACTCCACACAAACATGCCCTGAACCTGTACCCTCCATATTCTCATTGTCTCACTGGAACGTACCAATGCTGTACTCCACACAAATATGCCCTGAACATGTACCCGTCCATATTCTCCCTGTCTCAGTGGAACGTCCCACTGCAGAACTCCACACAAATTTGCCATGAACCTGTACCCTCCATAACCTCCCTGTCTGACTGGAAAGTACCAATGCAGAATTCCACACAAATATGCCCTGAAACTGTACCCGACCATAATCTCCCTGTCTCACAGGAACGTACCACTGCAGAACTCCACACAAATATGCCCTGAACCTGTACCCTGCATAACCTCCCTGTCTCACTGGAACGTACCAATGCAGAACTACACACAAATATGCCCTGAACCTGTACCCGTCCATAACCTCCCTGTCTCACTGGAACGCACCAATGCCGAACTCCACACAAATATGCCCTGAAGCTGTACCCTCCATAACCTCCCTGTCTCGCTGGAATGTACCAATGCAGAACTACACACAAATATGCCCTGAACCTGTACCCCTCCATAATCTCCCTGTCTCACTGGAAGGTACCAATGCAGAACTCCACACAAATATGCCTTGAACCTGTACCCCTCCATAACCTCCCTGTCTCTCTGGATCGTACCAATGCAGAACATCACACAAATATGCCCTGAACCTGTACCCCTCATTACCTCCCTGTCTCACTGGAACGTCCCAACGCAGAACTCCACACAAATATGCCCTGAACCTGTCCCCTCCATAACCTGCCTGTCTCGCTGGAACGTACCAATGCAGAACTCCACACAAATATACCCTGAACCTGTACCCCTCATTACCTCCCTGTCTCACTGTAACGTCCCAACGCATAACTCCACACAAATATGCCCTGAACCGGTCCCCTCCATAACCTGCCTGTCTCACTGGATCGTACCATTGCAGAACACCACACAAATATGCCCTGAACCTGTACCCCTCCATAACCTCCCTGTCTCACTGGAACGTACCAATGCAGAACTCCACACAAATATGCCCTGAACCTGTACCCCTCCATAAACTCCCTGTCTCACAGGAACGTACCACTGCAGAACTCCACACAAATATGCCCTGAACCTGTACCCTGCATAACCTCCCTGTCTCACTGGAACGTACCAATGCAGAACTACACACAAATATGCCCTGAACCTGTACCCGTCCATAACCTCCCTGTCTCACTGGAACGCACCAATGCCGAACTCCACACAAATATGCCCTGAAGCTGTACCCTCCATAACCTCCCTGTCTCGCTGGAATGTACCAATGCAGAACTACACACAAATATGCCCTGAACCTGTACCCCTCCATAATCTCCCTGTCTCACTGGAAGGTACCAATGCAGAACTCCACACAAATATGCCCTGAACCTGTACCCCTCCATAACCTCCCTGTCTCTCTGGATCGTACCAATGCAGAACATCACACAAATATGCCCTGAACCTGTACCCCTCATTACCTCCCTGTCTCACTGGAACGTCCCAACGCAGAACTCCACACAAATATGCCCTGAACCTGTCCCCTCCATAACCTGCCTGTCTCGCTGGAACGTACCAATGCAGAACTCCACACAAATATACCCTGAACCTGTACCCCTCATTACCTCCCTGTCTCACTGTAACGTCCCAACGCAGAACTCCACACAAATATGCCCTGAACCGGACCCCTCCATAACCTGCCTGTCTCACTGGATCGTACCATTGCAGAACACCACACAAATATGCCCTGAACCTGTACCCTGCATAACCTCCCTGTCTCACTAGAAAGTACCAATGCAGAACTCCACACAAATATGCCCTGAACCTGTACCCGTCCATAACCTCCCTGTCTCACTGGAACGTCCCACTGCAGAACTCAACACAAATATGCCCTGAAGCTGTACCCTCCATAACCTCCCTGTCTCACTGGAATGTACCAATGCAGAACTCCACCCAAATATGCCCTGAACCTGTATCCCTGCATAACCTCCCTGTCTCACTGGAACGTACCAATGCAGAACTACACAAAAATATGCCCTGAACCTGTACCCCTCCATAACCTCCCTGGCTCACTGGAACGCACGAATGCCGAACTCCACTCAAATATGCCCTGAACCTGTACCCTCCATAACCTCATTGTCTCACTGGAACGTACCAATGCTGTACTCCACACAAATATGCCCTGAACCTGTACCCCTCCATAACCTCCCTGTCTCACTGGAACGTACCAATGCAGAACTCCACACAAATATGCCCTGAACCTGTACCCCTCCATAACCTCCCTGTCTCACTGGAACGTACCAATGCAGAACTCCACACAAATATGCCCTGAACCTGTACCCCTCCATAACCTCCCTGTCTCACTGGAACGTCACAACGCAGAACTCCACACAAATATGCCCTGAACCTGTACCACTCCATAACCTCCCTGTCTGACTGGAAAGTACCAATGCAGAACTCCACACAAATATGCCCTGAAACTGTACCCGACCATAATCTCCCTGTCTCACAGGAACGTACCACTGCAGAACTCCACACAAATATGCCCTGAACCTGTACCCTGCATAACCTCCCTGTCTCACTGGAACGTACCAATGCAGAACTACACACAAATATGCCCTGAACCTGTACCCCTCCATAACCTGCCTGTCTCACTGGAACGTACCATTGCAGAACTCCACACAAATATGCTCGGAAACCTGTACCCCTCCATAACCTCCCTGTCTCACTGGAACGTACCAATGCAGAACTACACACAAATATGCCCTGAACCTGTCCCCTCCATAACCTGCCTGTCTCAATGGAACGTACCATTGCAGAACACCACACAAATATGCCCTGAACCTGTACCCCTCCATAACCTCCCTGTCTCACTGGAACGTACCAATGCAGAACTCCACACAAATATGCCCTGAACCTGTACCCCTCCATAACCTCCCTGTCTCACTGGAACGTACCAATGCAGAACTCCACACAAATATGCCCTGAACCTGTACCCCTCCATAACCTCCCTGTCTCACTGGAACGTCCCAACGCAGAACTCCACACAAATATGCCCTGAACCTGTACCACTCCATAACCTCCCAGTCTCACTGGAACGTACCAATGCAGAACTCCACACAAATATACCCTGAACCTGTACCCCTCCATAACCTCCCTGTCTCACTGGAACTTACCAATGCAGAACTCCACACAAATATGCCCTGAACCTGTACCCTCCATAACCTCATTGTCTCACTGGTACGTACCAATGCAGAACTCCACACAAATATGCCCTGAACCTGTACCCCTCCATAAACTCCCTGTCTCACAGGAACGTACCACTGCAGAACTCCACACAAATATGCCCTGAACCTGTACCCTGCATAACCTCCCTGTCTCACTGGAACGTACCAATGCAGAACTACACACAAATATGCCCTGAACCTGTACCCGTCCATAACCTCCCTGTCTCACTGGAACGCACCAATGCCGAACTCCACACAAATATGCCCTGAAGCTGTACCCTCCATAACCTCCCTGTCTCGCTGGAATGTACCAATGCAGTACTACACACAAATATGCCCTGAACCTGTACCCCTCCATAATCTCCCTGTCTCACTGGAAGGTACCAATGCAGAACTCCACACAAATATGCCCTGAACCTGTACCCCTCCATAACCTCCCTGTCTCTCTGGATCGTACCAATGCAGAACATCACACAAATATGCCCTGAACCTGTACCCCTCATTACCTCCCTGTCTCACTGGAACGTCCCAACGCAGAACTCCACACAAATATGCCCTGAACCTGTCCCCTCCATAACCTGCCTGTCTCGCTGGAACGTACCAATGCAGAACTCCACACAAATATACCCTGAACCTGTACCCCTCATTACCTCCCTGTCTCACTGTAACGTCCCAACGCAGAACTCCACACAAATATGCCCTGAACCGGTCCCCTCCATAACCTGCCTGTCTCACTGGATCGTACCATTGCAGAACACCACACAAATATGCCCTGAACCTGTACCCTGCATAACCTCCCTGTCTCACTAGAAAGTACCAATGCAGAACTCCACACAAATATGCCCTGAACCTGTACCCGTCCATAACCTCCCTGTCTCACTGGAACGTCCCACTGCAGAACTCAACACAAATATGCCCTGAAGCTGTACCCTCCATAACCTCCCTGTCTCACTGGAATGTACCAATGCAGAACTCCACCCAAATATGCCCTGAACCTGTATCCCTGCATAACCTCCCTGTCTCACTGGAACGTACCAATGCAGAACTACACAAAAATATGCCCTGAACCTGTACCCCTCCATAACCTCCCTGGCTCACTGGAACGCACCAATGCCGAACTCCACTCAAATATGCCCTGAACCTGTACCCTCCATAACCTCATTGTCTCACTGGAACGTACCAATGCTGTACTCCACACAAATATGCCCTGAACCTGTACCCCTCCATAACCTCCCTGTCTCACTGGAACGTACCAATGCAGAACTCCACACAAATATGCCCTGAACCTGTACCCCTCCATAACCTCCCTGTCTCACTGGAACGTACCAATGCAGAACTCCACACAAATATGCCCTGAACCTGTACCCCTCCATAACCTCCCTGTCTCACTGGAACGTCACAACGCAGAACTCCACACAAATATGCCCTGAACCTGTACCACTCCATAACCTCCCTGTCTGACTGGAAAGTACCAATGCAGAACTCCACACAAATATGCCCTGAAACTGTACCCGACCATAATCTCCCTGTCTCACAGGAACGTACCACTGCAGAACTCCACACAAATATGCCCTGAACCTGTACCCTGCATAACCTCCCTGTCTCACTGGAACGTACCAATGCAGAACTACACACAAATATGCCCTGAACCTGTACCCCTCCATAACCTGCCTGTCTCACTGGAACGTACCATTGCAGAACTCCACACAAATATGCTCGGAAACCTGTACCCCTCCATAACCTCCCTGTCTCACTGGAACGTACCAATGCAGAACTACACACAAATATGCCCTGAACCTGTCCCCTCCATAACCTGCCTGTCTCAATGGAACGTACCATTGCAGAACACCACACAAATATGCCCTGAACCTGTACCCCTCCATAACCTCCCTGTCTCACTGGAACGTACCAATGCAGAACTCCACACAAATATGCCCTGAACCTGTACCCCTCCATAACCTCCCTGTCTCACTGGAACGTACCAATGCAGAACTCCACACAAATATGCCCTGAACCTGTACCCCTCCATAACCTCCCTGTCTCACTGGAACGTCCCAACGCAGAACTCCACACAAATATGCCCTGAACCTGTACCACTCCATAACCTCCCAGTCTCACTGGAACGTACCAATGCAGAACTCCACACAAATATACCCTGAACCTGTACCCCTCCATAACCTCCCTGTCTCACTGGAACTTACCAATGCAGAACTCCACACAAATATGCCCTGAACCTGTACCGTCCATAACCTCATTGTCTCACTGGTACGTACCAATGCTGTACTCCACACAAATATGCCCTGAACCTGTACCCCTCCATAACCTCACTGTCTCACTGGAACGTACCAATGCAGAACTCCACACAAACATGCCCTGAACCTGTACCCTCCATATCCTCATTGTCTCACTGGAACGTACCAATGCTGTACTCCACACAAATATGCCCTGAACATGTACCCGTCCATATTCTCCCTGTCTCAGTGGAACGTCCCACTGCAGAACTCCACACAAATATGCATTGAACCTGTACCCTCCATAACCTCCCTGTCTCACTAGAACGTACCACTGCAGAACTCCACACAAATTTGCCATGAACCTGTACCCTCCATAACCTCCCTGTCTGACTGGAAAGTACCAATGCAGAACTCCACACAAATATGCCCTGAAACTGTACCCGACCATAATCTCCCTGTCTCACAGGAACGTACCACTGCAGAACTCCACACAAATATGCCCTGAAACTGTACCCTGCATAACCTCCCTGTCTCACTGGAACGTACCAATGCAGAACTACACACAAATATGCCCTGAACCTGTACCCCTCCATAACCTGCCTGTCTCACTGGAAAGTACCATTGCAGAACTCCACACAAATATGCTCGGAAACCTGTACCCCTCCATAACCTACCTGTCTCACTGGAACGTACCAACGCAGAACTACACACAAATATGCCCAGAACCTGTACCCCTCCATAACCTCCCTGTCTCACTGGAACGCACCAATGCCGAACTCCACTCAAATATGCCCTGAACCTGTACCCTGCATAACCTGCCTGTCTCACTGGAGCGTACCATTGCAGAACACCACAGAAATATGCCCTGAACCTGTACCCCTCCATAACCACCCTGTCTAACTGGAACGCACCAATGCAGAACTCCACACAAATATGCCCTGAACCTGTACCCCTCCATAACCTCCCTGTCTCACTGGAATGTACCAATGCAGAACTCCACCCAAATATGCCCTGAACCTGTATCCCTGCATAACCTCCCTGTCTCACTGGAACGTACCAATGCAGAACTACACAAAAATATGCCCTGAACCTGTACCCCTCCATAACCTCCCTGGCTCACTGGAACGCACCAATGCCGAACTCCACTCAAATATGCCCTGAACCTGTACCCTCCATAACCTCCCTGTCTCACTGGAACGTACCAATGCAGAACTCCACACAAACTTGCCCTGAACCTGTACCCTCCATATCCTCATTCTCTCACTGGAACGTACCAATGCTGTACTCCACACAAATATGAATTGAACCTGTACCCTCCATAACCTCCCTGTCTCACTGGAACGTACCACTGCAGAACTCCACACAAATTTGCCATGAACCTGTACCCTCCATAACCTCCCTGTCTCACTGGAACGTACCAATGCAGAACTCCACACAAACTTGCCCTGAACCTGTACCCTCCATATCCTCATTCTCTCACTGGAACGTACCAATGCTGTACTCCACACAAATATGCATTGAACCTGTACCCTCCATAATCTCCCTGTCTCACAGGAACGTACCACGGCAGAACTCCACACAGATATGCCCTGAACCTGTACCCTGCATAACCTCCCTGTCTCACTGGAACGTACCAATGCAGAACTACACACAAATATGCCCTGATCCTGTACCCCTCCATAACCTCCCTGTCTCACTGGAACGCACCAATGCCGAACTCCACTGAAATATGCCCTGAACCTGTACCCTGCATAACCTCCCTGTCTCACTGGAAAGTACCAATGCAGAACTCCACACAAATATGCCCTGAACCTGTACCACTCCATAACCTCCCAGTCTCACTGGAATGTACCAATGCAGAACTACACATAAATATGCCCTGAACCTGTACCCCTCCACAACCTCCCTGTCTCACTAGAACGTACCAATGCAGAACTCCACACAAATATGCCCTGAACCTGTACCCCTCCATAACCTCCCTGTCTCTCTGGATCGTACCAATGCAGAACTCCACACAAATATGCCCTGAACTTGTACCCCTCATTACCTCCCTGTCTCACTGGAACGTCCCAACGCAGAACTCCACACAAATATGCCCTGAACCTGTCCCCTCCATAACCTGCCTGTCTCAATGGAACGTACCATTGCAGAACACCACACAAATATGCCCTGAACCTGTACCCCTCCATAACCTCCCTGTCTCACTGGAACGTACCAATGCAGAACTCCACACAAATATGCCCTGAACCTGTACCCCTCCATAACCTCCCTGTCTCACTGGAACGTACCAATACAGAACTCCACACAAATATGCCCTGAACCTGTACCCCTCCATAACCTCCCTGTCTCACTGGAACGTCCCAACGCAGAACTCCACACAAATATGCCCTGAACCTGTACCACTCCATAACCTCCCAGTCTCACTGGAACGTACCAATGCAGAACTCCACACAAATATACCCTGAACCTGTACCCCTCCATAACCTCCCTGTCTCACTGGAACTTACCAATGCAGAACTCCACACAATTATGCCCTGAACCTGTACCCTCCATAACCTCATTGTCTCACTGGTACGTACCAATGCTGTACTCCACACAAATATGCCCTGAACCTGTACCCCTCCATAAACTCACTGTCTCACTGGAACGTACCAATGCAGAACTCCACACAAACATGCCCTGAACCTGTACCCTCCATATCCTCATTGTCTCACTGGAACGTACCAATGCTGTACTCCACACAAATATGCCCTGAACATGTACCCGTCCATATTCTCCCTGTCTCAGTGGAACGTCCCACTGCAGAACTCCACACAAATATGCATTGAACCTGTACCCTCCATAACCTCCCTGTCTCACTAGAACGTACCACTGCAGAACTCCACACAAATTTGCCATGAACCTGTACCCTCCATAACCTCCCTGTCTGACTGGAAAGTACCAATGCAGAACTCCACACAAATATGCCCTGAAACTGTACCCGACCATAATCTCCCTGTCTCACAGGAACGTACCACTGCAGAACTCCACACAAATATGCCCTGAACCTGTACCCTGCATAACCTCCCTGTCTCACTGGAACGTACCAATGCAGAACTACACACAAATATGCCCTGAACCTGTACCCCTCCATAACCTCCCTGTCTCACTGGAACGCACCAATGCCGAACTCCACTCAAATATGCCCTGAACCTGTACCCTGCATAACATCCCTGTCTCACTGGAACGTACCATTGCAGAACACCACACAAATGTGCCCTGAACCTGTACCCCTCCATAACCACCCTGTCTCACTGGAACGTACCAATGCAGAACACCACACAAATATGCCCTGAAACTGTACCCCTCCACAACCTCCCAGTCTCACTGGAACGCACCAATGCCGAACTCCACTCAAATATGCCCTGAACCTGTACCCTGCATAACCTGCCTGTCTCACTGGAGCGTACCATTGCAGAACACCACAGAAATATGCCCTGAACCTGTACCCCTCCATAACCACCCTGTCTAACTGGAACGCACCAATGCAGAACTCCACACAAATATGCCCTGAACCTGTACACCTCCATAACCTCCCTGTCTCACTGGAATGTACCAATGCAGAACTCCACCCAAATATGCCCTGAACCTGTATCCCTGCATAACCTCCCTGTCTCACTGGAACGTACCAATGCAGAACTACACAAAAATATGCCCTGAACCTGTACCCCTCCATAACCTCCCTGGCTCACTGGAACGCACCAATGCCGAACTCCACTCAAATATGCCCTGAACCTGTACCCTCCATAACCTCATTGTCTCACTGGAACGTACCAATGCTGTACTCCACACAAATATGCCCTGAACCTGTACCCCTCCATAACCTCCCTGTCTCACTGGAACGTACCAATGCAGAACTCCACACAAATATCCCCTGAACCTGTACCCCTCCATAACCTCCCTGTCTCACTGGAACGTACCAATGCAGAACTCCACACAAATATGCCCTGAACCTGTACCCCTCCATAACCTCCCTGTCTCACTGGAACGTCCCAACGCAGAACTCCACACAAATATGCCCTGAACCTGTACCACTCCATAACCTCCCAGTCTCACTGGAACGTACCAATGCAGAACTCCACACAAATATACCCTGAACCTGTACCCCTCCATAACCTCCCTGTCTCACTGGAACTTACCAATGCAGAACTCCGCACAAATATGCCCTGAACCTGTACGCTCCATAACCTCATTGTCTCACTGGTACGTACCAATGCTGTACTCCACACAAATATGCCCTGAACCTGTACCCCTCCATACCCTCACTGTCTCACTGGAACGTACCAATGCAGAACTCCACACAAACATGCCCTGAACCTGTACCCTCCATATCCTCATTGTCTCACTGGAACGTACCAATGCTGTACTCCACACAAATATGCCCTGAACATGTACCCGTCCATATTCTCCCTGTCTCAGTGGAACGTCCCACTGCAGAACTCCACACAAATATGCATTGAACCTGTACCCTCCATAACCTCCCTGTCTCACTAGAACGTACCACTGCAGAACTCCACACAAATTTGCCATGAACCTGTACCCTCCATAACCTCCCTGTCTGACTGGAAAGTACCAATGCAGAACTCCACACAAATATGCCCTGAACCTGTACCCGACCATAATCTCCCTGTCTCACAGGAACGTACCACTGCAGAACTCCACACAAATATGTCCTGAACCTGTACCCTGCATAACCTCCCTGTCTCACTGGAACGTACCAATGCAGAACTACACACAAATATGCCCTGAACCTGTACCCCTCCATAACCTCCCTGTCTCACTGGAACGCACCAATGCCGAACTCCACTCAAATATGCCCTGAACCTGTACCCTGCATAACATCCCTGTCTCACTGGAACGTACCATTGCAGAACACCACACAAATGTGCCCTGAACCTGTACCCCTCCATATCCACCCTGTCTCACTGGAACGTACCAATGCAGAACACCACACAAATATGCCCTGAAACTGTTCCCGTCCATAACCTCCCAGTCTCACTGGAACGCACCAATGCCGAACTCCACTCAAATATGCCCTGAACCTGTACCCTGCATAACCTGCCTGTCTCACTGGAGCGTACCATTGCAGAACACCACAGAAATATGCCCTGAACCTGTACCCCTCCATAACCACCCTGTCTAACTGGAACGCACCAATGCAGAACTTCACACAAATATGCCCTGAACCTGTACCCCTCCATAACCTCCCTGTCTCACTGGAATGTACCAATGCAGAACTCCACCCAAATATGCCCTGAACCTGTATCCCTGCATAATCTCCCTGTCTCACTGGAACGTACCAATGCAGAACTACACAAAAATATGCCCTGAACCTGTACCCCTCCATAACCTCCCTGGCTCACTGGAACGCACCAATGCCGAACTCCACTCAAATATGCCCTGAACCTGTACCATCCATAACCTCATTGTCTCACTGGAACGTACCAATGCTGTACTCCACACAAATATGCCCTGAACCTGTACCCCTCCATAACCTCCCTGTCTCACTGGAACGTACCAATGCAGAACTCCACACAAATATGCCCTGAACATGTACCCGTCCATATTATCCCTGTCTCAGTGGAACGTCCCACTGCAGAACTCCACACAAATATGCATTGAACCTGTACCCTCCATAACCTCCCTGTCTCACTAGAACGTACCACTGCAGAACTCCACACAAATTTGCCATGAACCAGTACCCTCCATAACCTCCCTGTCTGACTGGAAAGTACCAATGCAGAACTCCACACAAATATGCCCTGAAACTGTACCCGACCATAATCTCCCTGTCTCACAGGAACGTACCACTGCAGAACTCCACACAAATATGCCTTGAACCTGTACCCTGCATAACCTCCCTGTCTCACTGGAACGTACCAATGCAGAACTACACACAAATATGCCCTGAACCTGTACCCCTCCATAACCTCCCTGTCTCACTGGAACGCACCAATGCCGAACTCCACTCAAATATGCCCTGAACCTGTACCCTGCAACATCCCTGTCTCACTGGAACGTACCATTGCAGAACACCACACAAATGTGCCCTGAACCTGTACCCCTCCACAACCACCCTGTCTCACTGGAACGTACCAATGCAGAACACCACACAAATATGCCCTGAAACTGTTCCCGTCCATAACCTCCCAGTCTCACTGGAACGTACCACTGCAGAACTCCACACAAATATGCCCTGAACCTGTACCCCTCCAAAACCTCCCAGTCTCACTGGAACGCACCAATGCCGAACTCCACTCAAATATGCCCTGAACCTGTACCCTGCATAACCTGCCTGTCTCACTGGAGCGTACCATTGCAGAACACCACAGAAATATGCCCTGAACCTGTACCCCTCCATAACCACCCTGTCTAACTGGAACGCACCAATGCAGAACTCCACACAAATATGCCCTGAACCTGTACCCCTCCATAACCTCCCTGTCTCACTGGAATGTACCAATGCAGAACTCCACACAAATATGCCCTGAACCTGTATCCCTGCATAACCTCCCTGTCTCACTGGAACGTACCAATGCAGAACTACACAAAAATATGCCCTGTACCTGTACCCCTCCATAACCTCCCTGTCTCACTGGATCGTACCAATGCAGAACTCCACACAAACTTGCCCAGAACCTGTACCCTCCATATCCTCATTGTCTCACTGGAACGTACCAATGCTGTACTCCACACAAATATGCATTGAACCTGTACCCTCCATAACCTCCCTGTCTCACTGGAACGTACCACTGCAGAACTCCACACAAATTTGCCATGAACCTGTACCCTCCTTAACCTCCCTGTCTGACTGGAAAGTACCAATGCAGAACTCCACACAAATATGCCCTGAAACTGTACCTGACCATAATCTCCCTGTCTCACAGGAACGTACCAATGCAGAACTCCACCCAAATATGCCCTGAACCTGTATCCCTGCATAACCTCCCTGTCTCACTGGAACGTACCAATGCAGAACTACACAAAAATATGCCCTGAACCTGTACCCCTCCATAACGTCCCTGGCTCACTGGAACGCACCAATGCCGAACTCCACTCAAATATGCCCTGAACCTGTACTCTCCATAACCTCATTGTCTCACTGGAACGTACCAATGCTGTACTCCACACAAATATGCCCTGAACCTGTACCCCTCCATAACCTCCCTGTCTCACTGGAACGTACCAATGCAGAACTCCACACAAATATGCCCTGAACCTGTACCCCTCCATAACCTCCCTGTCTCACTGGAACGTACCAATGCAGAACTCCACACAAATATGCCCTGAACCTGTACCCCTCCATAACCTCCCTGTCTCACTGGAACGTCCCAACGCAGAACTCCACACAAATATGCCCTGAACCTGTACCACTCCATAACCTCCCAGTCTCACTGGAACGTACCAATGCAGAACTCCACACAAACATGCCCTGAACCTGTACCCTCCATATCCTCATTGTCTCACTGGAACGTACCAATGCTGTACTCCACACAAATATGCCCTGAACATGTACCCGTCCATATTCTCCCTGTCTCAGTGGAACGTCCCACTGCAGAACTCCACACAAATATGCATTGAACCTGTACCCTCCATAACCTCCCTGTCTCACTAGAACGTACCACTGCAGAACTCCACACAAATTTGCCATGAACCTGTACCCTCCATAACCTCCCTGTCTGACTGGAAAGTACCAATGCAGAACTCCACACAAATATGCCCTGAAACTGTACCCGACCATAATCTCCCTGTCTCACAGGAACGTACCACTGCAGAACTCCACACAAATATGCCCTGAACCTGTACCCTGCATAACCTCCCTGTCTCACTGGAACGTACCAATGCAGAACTACACACAAATATGCCCTGAACCTGTACCCCTCCATAACCTCCCTGTCTCACTGGAACGCACCAATGCCGAACTCCACTCAAATATGCCCTGAACCTGTACCCTGCATAACATCCCTGTCTCACTGGAACGTACCATTGCAGAACACCACACAAATGTGCCCTGAACCTGTACCCCTCCATATCCACCCTGTCTCACTGGAACGTACCAATGCAGAACACCACACAAATATGCCCTGAAACTGTTCCCGTCCATAACCTCCCAGTCTCACTGGAACGTACCACTGCAGAACTCCACACAAATATGCCCTGAACCTGTACCATGCATAACCTCCCTGTCTCACTGGAACGTACCAATGCAGAACTACACACAAATATGCCCTGAACCTGTACCCCTCCAAAACCTCCCAGTCTCACTGGAATGTACCAATGCAGAACTCCACCCAAATATGCCCTGAACCTGTATCCCTGCATAATCTCCCTGTCTCACTGGAACGTACCAATGCAGAACTACACAAAAATATGCCCTGAACCTGTACCCCTCCATAACCTCCCTGGCTCACTGGAACGCACCAATGCCGAACTCCACTCAAATATGCACTGAACCTGTACCCTCCATAACCTCATTGTCTCACTGGAACGTACCAATGCTGTACTCCACACAAATATGCCCTGAACCTGTACCCCTCCATAACCTCCCTGTCTCACTGGAACGTACCAATGCAGAACTCCACACAAATATGCCCTGAACATGTACCCGTCCATATTCTCCCTGTCTCAGTGGAACTTCCCACTGCAGAACTCCACACAAATATGCATTGAACCTGTACCCTCCATAACCTCCCTGTCTCACTAGAACGTACCACTGCAGAACTCCACACAAATTTGCCATGAACCAGTACCCTCCATAACCTCCCTGTCTGACTGGAAAGTACCAATGCAGAACTCCACACAAATATGCCCTGAACCTGTATCCCTGCATAACCTCCCTGTCTCACTGGAACGTACCAATGCAGAACTACACAAAAATATGCCCTGTACCTGTACCCCTCCATAACCTCCCTGGCTCACTGGAACGCACCAATGCCGAACTCCACTCAAATATGCCCTGAACCTGTACCCTCCAAAACCTCATTGTCTCACTGGAACGTACCAATGCTGTACTCCACACAAATATGCCCTGAACCTGTACCCCTCCATAACCTCCCTGTCTCACTGGAACGTACCAATGCAGAACTCCACACAAACTTGCCCAGAACCTGTACCCTCCATATCCTCATTGTCTCACTGGAACGTACCAATGCTGTACTCCACACAAATATGCATTGAACCTGTACCCTCCATAACCTCCCTGTCTCACTGGAACGTACCACTGCAGAACTCCACACAAATTTGCCATGAACCTGTACCCTCCTTAATCTCCCTGTCTGACTGGAAAGTACCAATGCAGAACTCCACACAAATATGCCCTGAAACTGTACCTGACCATAATCTCCCTGTCTCACAGGAACGTACCAATGCAGAACTCCACCCAAATATGCCCTGAACCTGTATCCCTGCATAACCTCCCTGTCTCACTGGAACGTACCAATGCAGAACTAAACAAAAATATGCCCTGAACCTGTACCCCTCCATAACCTCCCTGGCTCACTGGAACGCACCAATGCCGAACTCCACTCAAATATGCCCTGAACCTGTACCCTCCATAACCTCATTGTCTCACTGGAACGTACCAATGCTGTACTCCACACAAATATGCCCTGAACCTGTACCCCTCCATAACCTCCCTGTCTCACTGGAACGTACCAATGCAGAACTCCACACAAATATGCCCTGAACCTGTACCCCTCCATAACCTCCCTGTCTCACTGGAACGTACCAATGCAGAACTCCACACAAATATGCCCTGAACCTGTACCCCTCCATAACCTCCCTGTCTCACTGGAACGTCCCAACGCAGAACTCCACACAAATATGCCCTGAACCTGTACCACTCCATAACCTCCCAGTCTCACTGGAACGTACCAATGCAGAACTCCACACAAATATACCCTGAACCTGTACCCCTCCATAACCTCCCTGGCTCACTGGAACGCACCAATGCCGAACTCCACTCAAATATGCACTGAACCTGTACCCTCCATAACCTCATTGTCTCACTGGAACGTACCAATGCTGTACTCCACACAAATATGCCCTGAACCTGTACCCCTCCATAACCTCCCTGTCTCACTGGAACGTACCAATGCAGAACTCCACACAAATATGCCCTGAACATGTACCCGTCCATATTCTCCCTGTCTCAGTGGAACGTCCCACTGCAGAACTCCACACAAATATGCATTGAACCTGTACCCTCCATAACCTCCCTGTCTCACTAGAACGTACCACTGCAGAACTCCACACAAATTTGCCATGAACCAGTACCCTCCATAACCTCCCTGTCTGACTGGAAAGTACCAATGCAGAACTCCACACAAATATGCCCTGAACCTGTATCCCTGCATAACCTCCCTGTCTCACTGGAACGTACCAATGCAGAACTACACAAAAATATGCCCTGTACCTGTACCCCTCCATAACCTCCCTGGCTCACTGGAACGCACCAATGCCGAACTCCACTCAAATATGCCCTGAACCTGTACCCTCCAAAACCTCATTGTCTCACTGGAACGTACCAATGCTGTACTCCACACAAATATGCCCTGAACCTGTACCCCTCCATAACCTCCCTGTCTCACTGGAACGTACCAATGCAGAACTCCACACAAACTTGCCCAGAACCTGTACCCTCCATATCCTCATTGTCTCACTGGAACGTACCAATGCTGTACTCCACACAAATATGCATTGAACCTGTACCCTCCATAACCTCCCTGTCTCACTGGAACGTACCACTGCAGAACTCCACACAAATTTGCCATGAACCTGTACCCTCCTTAATCTCCCTGTCTGACTGGAAAGTACCAATGCAGAACTCCACACAAATATGCCCTGAAACTGTACCTGACCATAATCTCCCTGTCTCACAGGAACGTACCAATGCAGAACTCCACCCAAATATGCCCTGAACCTGTATCCCTGCATAACCTCCCTGTCTCACTGGAACGTACCAATGCAGAACTAAACAAAAATATGCCCTGAACCTGTACCCCTCCATAACCTCCCTGGCTCACTGGAACGCACCAATGCCGAACTCCACTCAAATATGCCCTGAACCTGTACCCTCCATAACCTCATTGTCTCACTGGAACGTACCAATGCTGTACTCCACACAAATATGCCCTGAACCTGTACCCCTCCATAACCTCCCTGTCTCACTGGAACGTACCAATGCAGAACTCCACACAAATATGCCCTGAACCTGTACCCCTCCATAACCTCCCTGTCTCACTGGAACGTACCAATGCAGAACTCCACACAAATATGCCCTGAACCTGTACCCCTCCATAACCTCCCTGTCTCACTGGAACGTCCCAACGCAGAACTCCACACAAATATGCCCTGAACCTGTACCACTCCATAACCTCCCAGTCTCACTGGAACGTACCAATGCAGAACTCCACACAAATATACCCTGAACCTGTACCCCTCCATAACCTCCCTGTCTCACTGGAACTTACCAATGCAGAACTCCACACAAATATGCCCTGAACCTGTACGCTCCATAACCTCATTGTCTCACTGGTACGTACCAATGCTGTACTCCACACAAATATGCCCTGAACCTGTACCCCTCCATAACCTCACTGTCTCACTGTAACGTACCAATGCAGAACTCCACACAAACATGCCCTGAACCTGTACCCTCCATATCCTCATTGTCTCACTGGAACGTACCAATGCTGTACTCCACACAAATATGCCCTGAACATGTACCCGTCCATATTCTCCCTGTCTCAGTGGAACGTCCCACTGCAGAACTCCACACAAATATGCATTGAACCTGTACCCTCCATAACCTCCCTGTCTCACTAGAACGTACCACTGCAGAACTCCACACAAATTTGCCATGAACCTGTACCCTCCATAACCTCCCTGTCTGACTGGAAAGTACCAATGCAGAACTCCACACAAATATGCCCTGAAACTGTACCCGACCATAATCTCCCTGTCTCACAGGAACGTACCACTGCAGAACTCCACACAAATATGCCCTGAACCTGTACCCTGCATAACCTCCCTGTCTCACTGGAACGCACCAATGACGAACTCCACTCAAATATGCCCTGAACCTGTACCCTGCATAACATCCCTGTCTCACTGGAACGTACCATTGCAGAGCACCACACAAATGTGCCCTGAACCTGTACCCCTCCATATCCACCCTGTCTCACTGGAACGTACCAATGCAGAACACCACACAAATAAGCCCTGAAACTGTTCCCGTCCATAACCTCCCAGTCTCACTGGAACGTACCACTGCAGAACTCCACACAAATATGCCCTGAACCTGTACCATGCATAACCTCCCTGTCTCACTGGAACGTACCAATGCAGAACTACACACAAATATGCCCTGAACCTGTACCCCTCCAAAACCTCCCAGTCTCACTGGACCGCACCAATGCCGAACTCCACTCAAATATGCCCTGAACCTGTACCCTACATAACCTGCCTGTCTCACTGGAGCGTACCATTGCAGAACACCACAGAAATATGCCCTGAACCTGTACCCCTCCATAACCACCCTGTCTAACTGGAACGCACCAATGCAGAACTCCACACAAATATGCCCTGAACCTGTACCCCTCCATAACCTCCCTGTCTCACTGGAATGTACCAATGCAGAACTCCACCCAAATATGCCCTGAACCTGTATCCCTGCATAATCTCCCTGTCTCACTGGAACGTACCAATGCAGAACTACACAAAAATATGCCCTGAACCTGTACCCCTCCATAACCTCCCTGGCTCACTGCAACGCACCAATGCCGAACTCCACTCAAATATGCCCTGAACCTGTACCCTCCATAACCTCATTGTCTCACTGGAACGTACCAATGCTGTACTCCACACAAATATGCCCTGAACCTGTACCCCTCCATAACCTCCCTGTCTCACTGGAACGTACCAATGCAGAACTCCACACAAATATCCCCTGAACATGTACCCGTCCATATTCTCCCTGTCTCAGTGGAACGTCCCACTGCAGAACTCCACACAAATATGCATTGAACCTGTACCCTCCATAACCTCCCTGTCTCACTAGAACGTACCACTGCAGAACTCCACACAAATTTGCCATGAACCAGTACCCTCCATAACCTCCCTGTCTGACTGGAAAGTACCAATGCAGAACTCCACACAAATATGCCCTGAAACTGTACCCGACCATAATCTCCCTGTCTCACAGGAACGTACCACTGCAGAACTCCACACATATATGCCTTGAACCTGTACCCTGCATAACCTCCCTGTCTCACTGGAACGTACCAATGCAGAACTACACACAAATATGCCCTGAACCTGTACCCCTCCATAACCTCCCTGTCTCACTGGAACGCACCAATGCCGAACTCCACTCTAATATGCCCTGAACCTGTACCCTGCAACATCCCTGTCTCACTGGAACGTACCATTGCAGAACACCACACAAATGTGCCCTGAACCTGTACCCCTCCATAACCACCCTGTCTCACTGGAACGTACCAATGCAGAACACCACACAAATATGCCCTGAAACTGTTCCCGTCCATAACCTCCCAGTCTCACTTGAACGTACCACTGCAGAACTCCACACAAATATGCCCTGAACCTGTACCCCTCCAAAACCTCCCAGTCTCACTGGAACGCACCAATGCCGAACTCCACTCAAATATGCCCTGAACCTGTACCCTGCATAACCTGCCTGTCTCACTGGAGCGTACCATTGCTGAACACCACAGAAATATGCCCTGAACCTGTACCCCTCCATAACCACCCTGTCTAACTGGAACGCACCAATGCAGAACTCCACACAAATATGCCCTGAACCTGTACCCCTCCATAACCTCCCTGTCTCACTGGAATGTACCAATGCAGAACTCCACCCAAATATGCCCTGAACCTGCATCCCTGCATAACCTCCCTGTCTCACTGGAACGTACCAATGCAGAACTACACAAAAATATGCCCTGTACCTGTACCCCTCCATAACCTCCCTGGCTCACTGGAACGCACCAATGCCGAACTCCAATCAAATATGCCCTGAACCTGTACCCTCCATAACCTCATTGTCTCACTGGAACGTACCAATGCTGTACTCCACACAAATATGCCCTGAACCTGTACCCCTCCATAACCTCCCTGTCTCACTGGAACGTACCAATGCAGAACTCCACACAAACTTGCCCAGAACCTGTACCCTCCATATCCTCATTGTCTCACTGGAACGTACCAATGCTGTACTCCACACAAATATGCATTGAACCTGTACCCTCCATAACCTCCCTGTCTCACTGGAACGTACCACTGCAGAACTCCACACAAATTTGCCATGAACCTGTACCCTCCTTAACCTCCCTGTCTGACTGGAAAGTACCAATGCAGAACTCCACACAAATATGCCCTGAAACTGTACCTGACCATAATCTCCCTGTCTCACAGGAACGTACCACTGCAGAACTCCACACAAATATGCCCTGAACCTGTACCCTGCATAACCTCCCTGTCTCACTGGAACGTACCAATGCAGAAGTACACACAAGTATGCCCTGAACCTGTACCAGTCCATAACCTCCCTGTCTCACTGGAACGCACCAATGCCGAACTCCACACAAATATGCCGTGAAGCTGTACCCTCCATAACCTCCCTTCTCACTGGAATGTACCAATGCAGAACTACACACAAATATGCCCTGAACCTGTACCCCTCCATAATCTCCCTGTCTCACTGGAAGGTACCAATGCAGAACTCCACACAAATATGCCCTGAACCTGTACCCCTCCATAACCACCCTGTCTCTCTGGATCGTACCAATGCAGAACATCACACAAATATGCCCTGAACCTGTACCCCTCATTACCTCCCTGTCTCACTGGAACGTCCCAACGCAGAACTCCACACAAATATGCCCTGAACCTGTCCCCTCCGTAACCAGCCTGTCTCACTGGAACGTACCAATGCAGAACTCCACACAAATATACCCTGAACCTGTACCCCTCCATAACCTCCCTGTCTCACCGGAACTTACCAATGCAGAACTCCACACAAATATGCCCTGAACCTGTACCCTCCATAACCACATTGTCTCACTGGTACGTACCAATGCTGTACTCCACACAAATATGCCCTGAACCTGTACCCCTCCATAACCTCACTGTCTCACTGGAACGTACCAATGCAGAACTCCACACAAACATGCCCTGAACCTGTACCCTCCATATCCTCATTGTCTCACTGGAACGTACCAATGCTGTACTCCACACAAATATGCCCTGAACATGTACCCGTCCATATTCTCCCTGTCTCAGTGGAACGTCCCACTGCAGAACTCCACACAAATTTGCCATGAACCTGTACCCTCCATAACCTCCCTGTCTGACTGGAAAGTACCAATGCAGAACTCCACACAAGTATGCCCTGAAACTGTACCCGACCATAATCTCCCTGTCTCACAGGAACGTACCACTGCAGAACTCCACACAAATATGCCCTGAACCTGTACCCTGCATAACCTCCCTGTCTCAATGGAACGTACCAATGCAGAACTACACACAAATATGCCCTGAACCTGTACCCGTCCATAACCTCCCTGTCTCACTGGAACGCACCAATGCCGAACTCCACACAAATATGCCCTGAAGCTGTACCCTCCATAACCTCCCTGTCTCACTGGAATATACCAATGCAGAACTACACACAAATATGCCCTGAACCTGTACCCCTCCATAATCTCCCTGTCTCACTGGAAGGTACCAATGCAGAACTCCACACAAATATGCCCTGAACCTGTACCCCTCCATAACCTCCCAGTCTCTCTGGAACGTCCCAACGCAGAACTCAACACAAATATGCCCTGAACCTGTACCACTCCATAACCTCCCAGTCTCACTGGAACGTACCAATGCGGAACTCCACACAAATATACCCTGAACCTGTCCCCTCCATAACCTGCCTGTCTCACTGGAACGTACCAATGCAGAACTCCACACAAATATACCCTGAACCTGTACCCCTCCATAACCTCCCTGTCTCACTGGAACTTACCAATGCAGAACTCCACACAAATATGCCCTGAACCTGTACCCTCCATAACCTCATTGTCTCACTGGTACGTACCAATGCTGTACTCCACACAAATATGCCCTGAACCTGTACCCCTCCATAACCTCACTGTCTCACTGGAACGTACCAATGCAGACCTCCACACAAACATGCCCTGAACCTGTACCCTCCATATCCTCATTGTCTCACTGGAACGTACCAATGCTCTACTCCACACAAATATGCCCTGAACATGTACCCGTCCATATTCTCCCTGTCTCAGTGGAACGTCCCACTGCAGAACTCCACACAAATTTGCCATGAACCTGTACCCTCCATAACCTCCCTGTCTCACAGGAACGTACCACTGCAGAACTCCACACAAATATGCCCTGAAACTGTACCCGACCATAATCTCCCTGTCTCACAGGAACGTACCACTGCAGAACTCCACACAAATATGCCCTGAACCTGTACCCTGCATAACCTCCCTATCTCACTGGAACGTACCAATGCAGAACTACACACAAATATGCCCTGAACCTGTACCCCTCCATAACCTCCCTGTCTCACTGGAACGCACCAATGCCGAACTCCACTCAAATATGCCCTGAACCTGTACCCTGCATAACCTCCCTGTCTCACTGGAACGTACCATTGCAGAACACCACACAAATGTGCCCTGAACCTGTACCCCTCCATAACCACCCTGTCTCACTGGAATGTACCAATGCAGAACACCACACAAATATGCCCTGAAACTGTTCCCGTCCATAAACTCCCAGTCTCACTGGAACGTACCACTGCAGAACTCCACACAAATATGCCCTGAACCTGTACCATGCATATCCTCCCTGTCTCACTGGAACGTACCAATGCAGAACTACACACAAATATGCCCTGAACCTGTACCCCTCCATAACCTCCCAGTCTCACTGGAACGCACCAATGCCGAACTCCACTCAAATATGCCCTGAACCAGTACCCTGCATAACCTGCCTATCTCACTGGAGCGTACCATTGCAGAACACCACACAAATAGGCCCTGAACCTGTACCCCTCCATAACCACCCTGTCTAACTGGAACGCACCAATGCAGAACTCCACACAAATATAACCTGAACCTGTACCCCTCCATAACCTCCCTATCTCACTGGAATGTACCAATGCAGAACTCCACCCAAATATGCCCTGAACCTGTATCCCTGCATAACCTCCCTGTCTCACTGGAACGTACCAATGCAGAACTACACAAAAATATGCCCTGAACCTGTACCCCTGCATAACCTCCCTGTCTCACTGGAACGCACCAATGCCGAACTCCACTCAAATATGCCCTGAACCTGTACCCTCCATAACCTCATTGTCTCACTGGAACGTACCAATGCTGTACTCCACACAAATATGCCCTGAACCTGTACCCCTCCATAACCTCCCTGTCTCACTGGAACGTACCAATGCAGAACTCCACACAAACTTGCCCTGAACCTGTACCCTCCATATCCTCATTGTCTCACTGGAACGTACCAATGCTGTACTCCACACAAATATGCATTGAACCTTTACCCTCCATAACCTCCCTGTCTCACTGGAACGTACCACTGCAGAACTCCACACAAATTTGCCATGAACCTGTACCCTCCATAACCTCCCTGTCTGACTGGAAAGTACCAATGCAGAACTCCACACAAATATGCCCTGAAACTGTACCTGACCATAATCTCCCTGTCTCACAGGAACGTACCACTGCAGAACTCCACACAAATATGCCCTGAACCTGTAGCCTGCATAACCTCCCTGTCTCACTGGAACGTACCAATGCAGAAGTACACACAAATATGCCCTGAACCTGTACCCGTCCATAACCTCCCTGTCTCACTGGAACGCACCAATGCCGAACTCCACACAAATATGCCCAGAAGCTGTACCCTCCATAACCTCCCTGTCTCACTGGAATGTACCAATGCAGAAGTACACACAAATATGACCTGAACCTGTACCCCTCCATAATCTCCCTGTCTCACTGGAAGGTACCAATGCAGAACTCCACACAAATATGCCCTGAACCTGTACCCCTCCATAACCTCCCTGTCTCTCTGGATCGTACCAATGCAGAACATCACACAAATATGCCCTGAACCTGTACCCCTAATTACCTCCCTGTCTCACTGGAACGTCCCAACGCAGAACTCCACACAAATATGCCCTGAACCTGTCCCCTCCATAACCTGCCTGTCTCACTGGAACGTACCAATGCAGAACTCCACACAAATATACCCTGAACCTGTACCCCTCCATAACCTCCCTGTCTCACTGGAACTTACCAATGCAGAACTCCACACAAATATGCCCTGAACCTGTACCCTCCATAACCTCATTGTCTCACTGGTACGTACCAATGCTGTACTCCATACAAATATGCCCTGAACCTGTACCCCTCCATAACCTCACTGTCTCACTGGAACGTACCAATGCAGAAATCCACACAAACATGCCCTGAACCTGTACCCTCCATATCCTCATTGTCTCACTGGAACGTACCAATGCTGTACTCCACACAAATATGCCCTGAACATGTACCCGTCCATATTCTCCCTGTCTCAGTGGAACGTCCCACAGCAGAACTCCACACAAATTTGCCATGAACCTGTACCCTCCATAACCTCCCTGTCTGACTGGAAAGTACCAATGCAGAACTCCACACAAATATGCCCTGAAACTGTACCCTGCATAACCTCCCTGTCTCACTGGAACGTACCAATGCAGAACTACACACAAATATGCCCTGAACCTGTACCCGTCCATAACCTCCCTGTCTCACTGGAACGCACCAATGCCGAACTCCACACAAATATGCCCTGAAGCTGTACCCTCCATAACCTCCCTGTCTCACTGGAATGTACCAATGCAGAACTACACACAAATATGCCCTGAACCTGTACCCCTCCATAACCTCCCTGTCTCTCTGGATCGTACCATTGCAGAACATCACACAAATATGCCCTGAACCTGTACCCCTCATTACCTCCCTGTCTCACTGGAACGTCCCAACGCAGAACTCCACACAAATATGCCCTGAACCTGTACCCTGCATAACCTCCCTGTCTCACTGGAACGTACCAATGCAGAACTACACACAAACATGCCCTGAACCTGTACCCTCCATATCCTCATTGTCTCACTGGAACGTACCAATGCTGTACTCCACACAAATATGCCCTGAACATGAACCCGTCCATATTCTCCCTGTCTCAGTGGAACGTCCCACTGCAGAACTCCACACAAATTTGCCATGAACCTGTACCCTCCATAACCTCACTGTCTGACTGGAAAGTACCAATGCAGAACTCCACACAAATATGCCCTGAACCTGTACCCTGCATAACCTCCCTGTCTCACTGGAACGTACCAATGCAGAACTACACACAAATATGCCCTGAACCCTTACCCCTCCATAACCTCCCTGTCTCACTGGAACGCACCAATGCCGAACTCCACTCAAATATGCCCTGAACCTGTACCCTGCATAACCTCACTGTCTCACTGGAACGTACCATTGCAGAACACCACACAAATGTGCCCTGAACCTGTACCCCTCCATAACCACCCTGTCTCACTGGAACGTACCAATGCAGAACACCACACAAATATGCCCTGAAACTGTTCCCGTCCATAACCTCCCAGTCTCACTGGAACGTACCACTGCAGAACTCCACACAAATATGCCCTGAACCTGTACCATGCATAACCTCCCTGTCTCACTGGAACGTACCAATGCAGAACTACACACAAATATGCCCAGAACCTGTACCCCTCCATAACCTCCCAGTCTCACTGGAACGCACCAATGCCGAACTCCACTCAAATATGCCCTGAACCTGTACCCTGCATAACCTGCCTGTCTCACTGGAGCGTACCATTGCAGAACCCCACACAAATAGGCCCTGAACCTGTACCCCTCCATAACCACCCTGTCTAACTGGAACGCACCAATGCAGAACTCCACACAAATATAACCTGAACCTGTACCCCTCCATAACCTCCCTATCTCACTGGAATGTACCAATGCAGAACTCCACCCAAATATGCCCTGAACCTGTATCCCTGCATAACCTCCCTGTCTCACTGGAACGTACCAATGCAGAACTACACAAAAATATGCCCTGAACCTGTACCCCTCCATAACCTCCCTGTCTCACTGGAACGCACCAATGCCGAACTCCACTCAAATATGCCCTGAACCTCTACCCTCCATAACCTCATTGTCTCACTGGAATTTACCAATGCTGTACTCCACACAAATATGCCCTGAACCTGTACCCCTCCATATCCTCATTGTCTCACTGGAACGTACCAATGCTGTACTCCACACAAATATGCCCTGAACATGTACCCGTCCATATTCTCCCTGTCTCAGTGGAACGTCCCACTGCAGAACTCCACACAAATTTGCCATGAACCTGTACCCTCCATAACCTCCCTGTCTGACTGGAAAGTACCAATGCAGAACTCCACACAAATATGCCCTGAAACTGTACCCGACCATAATCTCCCTGTCTCACAGGAACGTACCACTGCAGAACTCCACACAAATATGCCCTGAACCTGTACCCTGCATAACCTCCCTGTCTCACTGGAACGTACCAATGCAGAACTACACACAAATATGCCCTGAACCTGTACCCGTCCATAACCTCCCTGTCTCACTGGAACGCACCAATGCCGAACTCCACACAAATATGCCCTGAAGCTGTACCCTCCATAACCTCCCTGTCTCACTGGAATGTACCAATGCAGAACTACACACAAATATGCCCTGAACCTGTACCCCTCCATAATCTCCCTGTCTCACTGGAAGGTACCAATGCAGAACTCCACACAAATATGCCCTGAACCTGTACCCCTCCATAACCTCCCTGTCTCTCTGGATCGTACCAATGCAGAACATCACACAAATATGCCCTGAACCTGTACCCCTCATTACCTCCCTGTCTCACTGGAACGTCCCAACGCAGAACTCCACACAAATATGCCCTGAACCTGTCCCCTCCATAACCTGCCTGTCTCGCTGGAACGTACCAATGCAGAACTCCACACAAATATACCCTGAACCTGTACCCCTCCATAACCTCCCTGTCTCACTGGAACTTACCAATGCAGAACTCCACACAAATATGCCCTGAACCTGTACCCTCCATAACCTCATTGTCTCACTGGTACGTACCAATGCTGCACTCCACATAAATATGCCCTGAACCTGTACCCCTCCATAACCTCACTGTCTCACTGGAACGTACCAATGCAGAACTCCACACAAACATGCCCTGAACCTGTACCCTCCATATCCTCATTGTCTCACTGGAACGTACCAATGCTGTACTCCACACAAATATGCCCTGAACATGTACCCGTCCATATTCTCCCTGTCTATGTGGAACGTCCCACTGCAGAACTCCACACAAATTTGCCATGAACCTGTACCCTCCATAACCTCCCTGTCTGACTGGAAAGTACCAATGCAGAACTCCACACAAATATGCCCTGAAACTGTACCCGACCATAATCTCCCTGTCTCACAGGAACGTACCACTGCAGAACCCCACACAAATATGCCCTGAACCTGTACCCTGCATAACCTCACTGTCTCACTGGAACGTACCAATGCAGAACTACACACAAATATGCCCTGAACCTGTACCCCTCCATAACCTCCCTGTCTCACTGGAACGCACCAATGCCGAACTCCACTCAAATATGCCCTGAACCTGTACCCTGCATAACCTACCTGTCTCACTGAAACGTACCATTGCAGAACACCACACAAATGTGCCCTGAACCTGTACCCCTCCATAACCACCCTGTCTCACTGGAACGTACCAATGCAGAACACCACACAAATATGCCCAGAAACTGTTCCCGTCTATAACCTCCCAGTCTCACTGGAACGTACCAATGCAGAACTACACACAAATATGCCCTGAACCTGTATCCCTCCATAACCTCCCAGTCTCACTGGAACGCACCAATGCAAAACTCCACTCAAATATGCCCTGAACCTGTACCCTGCATAACCTGCCTGTCTCACTGGAGCGTACCATTGCAGAACACCACACAAATAGGCCCTGAACCTGTACACCTCCATAACCACCCTGTCTAACTGGAACGCACCAATGCAGAACTCCACACAAATATAACCTGAACCTGTACCCCTCCATAACCTCCCTATCTCACTGGAATGTACCAATGCAGAACTCCACACAAATATGCCCTGAACCTGTACCCCTCCATATCCTCATTGTCTCACTGGAACGTACCAATGCTGTACTCCACACAAATATGCATTGAACCTGTACCCTCCATAACCTCCCTGTCTCACTGGAACGTACCACTGCAGAACTCCACACAAATTTACCATGAACCTGTACCCTCCATAACCTCCCTGTCTGACTGGAAAGTACCAATGCAGAACTCCACACAAATATGCCCTGAAATTGTACCCGACCATAATCTCCCTGTCTCACAGGAACGTACCACTGCAGAACTCCACACAAATATGCCCTGAACCTGTCCCCTGCATAACCTCCCTGTCTCACTGGAACGTACCAATGCAGAACTACACACAAATATGCCCTGAACCTGTACCCCTCCATAACCTCCCTGTCTCACTGGAACGCACCAATGCCGAACTCCACTGAAATATGCCCTGAACCTGTACCCTGCATAACCTCCCTGTCTCACTAGAAAGTACCAATGCAGAACTCCACACAAATATGCCCTGAACCTGTACCCGTCCATAACCTCCCTGTCTCACTGGAACGTCCCACTGCAGAACTCAACACAAATATGCCCTGAAGCTGTACCCTCCATAACCTCCCTGTCTCACTGGAATGTACCAATGCAGAACTACACACTAATATGCCCTGAACCTGTACCCCTCCATAATCTCCCTGTCTCACTGGAAGGTACCAAAGCAGAACTCCACACAAATATGCCCTGAACCTGTACCCCTCCATAACCTCCCTGTCTCTCTGGATCGTACCAATGCGAACTCCACACGAATATGCCCTGAACCTGTACCCCTCATTACCTCCCTGTCTCACTGTAACGTCCCAACGCAGAACTCCACACAAATATGCCCTGAACCGGTCCCCTCCATAACCTGCCTGTCTCACTGGAACGTACCATTGCAGAACACCACACAAATATGCCCTGAACCTGTACCCCTCCATAACCTCCCTGTCTCACTGGAACGTACCAATGCAGAACTCCACACAAATATGCCCTGAACCTGTACCCCTCCATAAACTCCCTGTCTCACTGGAACGTACCAATGCAGAACTCCACACAAATATGCCCTGAACCTGTACCCCTCCATAACCTCCCTGTCTCACTGGAACGTCCCAACGCAGAGCACCACACAAATATGCCCTGAACCTGTACCACTCCATAACCTCCCAGTCTCACTGGAACGTACCAATGCAGAACTCCACACAAATATGCCCTGAACCTGTAGCCGTCCATAACCTCCCTGTCTCACTGGAACTTACCAATGCAGAACTCCACACAAATATGCCCTGAACCTGTACCCTCCATAACCTCATTGTCTCACTGGAACGTACCAATGCTGTACTCCAAACAAATATGCCCTGAACCTGTACCCCTCCATAACCTCACTGTCTCACTGGAACGTACCAATGCAGAACTCCACACAAACATGCCCTGAACCTGTACCCTCCATATCCTCATTGTCTCACTGGAACGTACCAATGCTGTACTCCACACAAATATGCCCTGAACATGTACCCGTCCATATTCTCCCTGTCTCAGTGGAACGTCCCACTGCAGAACTCCACACAAATTTGCCATGAACCTGTACCCTCCATAACCTCCCTGTCTGACTGGAAAGTACCAATGCAGAACTCCACACAAATATGCCCTGAAACTGTACCCGACCATAATCTCCCTGTCTCACAGGAACGTACCACTGCAGAACTCCACACAAATATGCCCTGAACCTGTACCCTGCATAACCTCCCTGTCTCACTGGAACGTACCAATGCAGAACTACACACAAATATGCACTGAACCTGTACCCGTCCATAACCTCCCTGTCTCACTGGAACGCACCAATGCCGAACTCCACACAAATATGCCCTGAAGCTGTACCCTCCATAACCTCCCTGTCTCGCTGGAATGTACCAATGCAGAACTACACACAAATATGCCCTGAACCTGTACCCCTCCATAATCTCCCTGTCTCACTGGAAGGTACCAATGCAGAACTCCACACAAATATGCCCTGAACCTGTACCCCTCCATAACCTCCCTGTCTCTCTGGATCGTACCAATGCAGAACATCACACAAATATGCCCTGAACCTGTACCCCTCATTACCTCCCTGTCTCACTGGAACGTCCCAACGCAGAACTCCACACAAATATGCCCTGAACCTGTCCCCTCCATAACCTGCCTGTCTCACTGGAACGTACCAATGCTGTACTCCACACAAATATGCCCTGAACATGTACCCGTCCATATTCTCCCTGTCTCAGTGGAACGTCCCACTGCAGAACTCCACACAAATTTGCCATGAACCTGTACCCTCCATAACCTCCCTGTCTGACTGGAAAGTACCAATGCAGAACTCCACACAAATATGCCCTGAAACTGTACCCGACCATAATCTCCCTGTCTCACAGGAACGTACCACTGCAGAACTCCACACAAATATGCCCTGAACCTGTTCCCTGCATAACCTCCCTGTCTCACTGGAACGTACCAATGCAGAACTACACACAAATATGCCCTGAACCTGTACCCGTCCATAACCTCCCTGTCTCTCTGGATCGTACCATTGCAGAACATCACACAAATATGCCCTGAACCTGTACCCCTCATTACCTCCCTGTCTCACTGGAACGTCCCAACGCAGAACTCCACACAAATATGCCCTGAACCTGTACCCTGCATAACCTCCCTGTCTCACTGGAACGTACCAATGCAGAACTACACACAAACATGCCCTGAACCTGTACCCTCCATATCCTCATTGTCTCACTGGAACGTACCAATGCTGTACTCCACACAAATATGCCCTGAACATGAACCCGTCCATATTCTCCCTGTCTCAGTGGAACGTCCCACTGCAGAACTCCACACAAATTTGCCATGAACCTGTACCCTCCATAACCTCACTGTCTGACTGGAAAGTACCAATGCAGAACTCCACACAAATATGCCCTGAACCTGTACCCTGCATAACCTCCCTGTCTCACTGGAACGTACCAATGCAGAACTACACACAAATATGCCCTGAACCCTTACCCCTCCATAACCTCCCTGTCTCACTGGAACGCACCAATGCCGAACTCCACTCAAATATGCCCTGAACCTGTACCCTGCATAACCTCACTGTCTCACTGGAACGTACCATTGCAGAACACCACACAAATGTGCCCTGAACCTGTACCCCTCCATAACCACCCTGTCTCACTGGAACGTACCAATGCAGAACACCACACAAATATGCCCTGAAACTGTTCCCGTCCATAACCTCCCAGTCTCACTGGAACGTACCACTGCAGAACTCCACACAAATATGCCCTGAACCTGTACCATGCATAACCTCCCTGTCTCACTGGAACGTACCAATGCAGAACTACACACAAATATGCCCAGAACCTGTACCCCTCCATAACCTCCCAGTCTCACTGGAACGCACCAATGCCGAACTCCACTCAAATATGCCCTGAACCTGTACCCTGCATAACCTGCCTGTCTCACTGGAGCGTACCATTGCAGAACCCCACACAAATAGGCCCTGAACCTGTACCCCTCCATAACCACCCTGTCTAACTGGAACGCACCAATGCAGAACTCCACACAAATATAACCTGAACCTGTACCCCTCCATAACCTCCCTATCTCACTGGAATGTACCAATGCAGAACTCCACCCAAATATGCCCTGAACCTGTATCCCTGCATAACCTCCCTGTCTCACTGGAACGTACCAATGCAGAACTACACAAAAATATGCCCTGAACCTGTACCCCTCCATAACCTCCCTGTCTCACTGGAACGCACCAATGCCGAACTCCACTCAAATATGCCCTGAACCTCTACCCTCCATAACCTCATTGTCTCACTGGAATTTACCAATGCTGTACTCCACACAAATATGCCCTGAACCTGTACCCCTCCATATCCTCATTGTCTCACTGGAACGTACCAATGCTGTACTCCACACAAATATGCCCTGAACATGTACCCGTCCATATTCTCCCTGTCTCAGTGGAACGTCCCACTGCAGAACTCCACACAAATTTGCCATGAACCTGTACCCTCCATAACCTCCCTGTCTGACTGGAAAGTACCAATGCAGAACTCCACACAAATATGCCCTGAAACTGTACCCGACCATAATCTCCCTGTCTCACAGGAACGTACCACTGCAGAACTCCACACAAATATGCCCTGAACCTGTACCCTGCATAACCTCCCTGTCTCACTGGAACGTACCAATGCAGAACTACACACAAATATGCCCTGAACCTGTACCCGTCCATAACCTCCCTGTCTCACTGGAACGCACCAATGCCGAACTCCACACAAATATGCCCTGAAGCTGTACCCTCCATAACCTCCCTGTCTCACTGGAATGTACCAATGCAGAACTACACACAAATATGCCCTGAACCTGTACCCCTCCATAATCTCCCTGTCTCACTGGAAGGTACCAATGCAGAACTCCACACAAATATGCCCTGAACCTGTACCCCTCCATAACCTCCCTGTCTCTCTGGATCGTACCAATGCAGAACATCACACAAATATGCCCTGAACCTGTACCCCTCATTACCTCCCTGTCTCACTGGAACGTCCCAACGCAGAACTCCACACAAATATGCCCTGAACCTGTCCCCTCCATAACCTGCCTGTCTCGCTGGAACGTACCAATGCAGAACTCCACACAAATATACCCTGAACCTGTACCCCTCCATAACCTCCCTGTCTCACTGGAACTTACCAATGCAGAACTCCACACAAATATGCCCTGAACCTGTACCCTCCATAACCTCATTGTCTCACTGGTACGTACCAATGCTGCACTCCACATAAATATGCCCTGAACCTGTACCCCTCCATAACCTCACTGTCTCACTGGAACGTACCAATGCAGAACTCCACACAAACATGCCCTGAACCTGTACCCTCCATATCCTCATTGTCTCACTGGAACGTACCAATGCTGTACTCCACACAAATATGCCCTGAACATGTACCCGTCCATATTCTCCCTGTCTATGTGGAACGTCCCACTGCAGAACTCCACACAAATTTGCCATGAACCTGTACCCTCCATAACCTCCCTGTCTGACTGGAAAGTACCAATGCAGAACTCCACACAAATATGCCCTGAAACTGTACCCGACCATAATCTCCCTGTCTCACAGGAACGTACCACTGCAGAACCCCACACAAATATGCCCTGAACCTGTACCCTGCATAACCTCACTGTCTCACTGGAACGTACCAATGCAGAACTACACACAAATATGCCCTGAACCTGTACCCCTCCATAACCTCCCTGTCTCACTGGAACGCACCAATGCCGAACTCCACTCAAATATGCCCTGAACCTGTACCCTGCATAACCTACCTGTCTCACTGAAACGTACCATTGCAGAACACCACACAAATGTGCCCTGAACCTGTACCCCTCCATAACCACCCTGTCTCACTGGAACGTACCAATGCAGAACACCACACAAATATGCCCAGAAACTGTTCCCGTCTATAACCTCCCAGTCTCACTGGAACGTACCAATGCAGAACTACACACAAATATGCCCTGAACCTGTATCCCTCCATAACCTCCCAGTCTCACTGGAACGCACCAATGCAAAACTCCACTCAAATATGCCCTGAACCTGTACCCTGCATAACCTGCCTGTCTCACTGGAGCGTACCATTGCAGAACACCACACAAATAGGCCCTGAACCTGTACACCTCCATAACCACCCTGTCTAACTGGAACGCACCAATGCAGAACTCCACACAAATATAACCTGAACCTGTACCCCTCCATAACCTCCCTATCTCACTGGAATGTACCAATGCAGAACTCCACACAAATATGCCCTGAACCTGTACCCCTCCATATCCTCATTGTCTCACTGGAACGTACCAATGCTGTACTCCACACAAATATGCATTGAACCTGTACCCTCCATAACCTCCCTGTCTGACTGGAAAGTACCAATGCAGAACTCCACACAAATATGCCCTGAACCTGTACCCCTCCATATCCTCATTGTCTCACTGGAACGTACCAATGCTGTACTCCACACAAATTTACCATGAACCTGTACCCTCCATAACCTCCCTGTCTGACTGGAAAGTACCAATGCAGAACTCCACACAAATATGCCCTGAAATTGTACCCGACCATAATCTCCCTGTCTCACAGGAACGTACCACTGCAGAACTCCACACAAATATGCCCTGAACCTGTCCCCTGCATAACCTCCCTGTCTCACTGGAACGTACCAATGCAGAACTACACACAAATATGCCCTGAACCTGTACCCCTCCATAACCTCCCTGTCTCACTGGAACGCACCAATGCCGAACTCCACTGAAATATGCCCTGAACCTGTACCCTGCATAACCTCCCTGTCTCACTAGAAAGTACCAATGCAGAACTCCACACAAATATGCCCTGAACCTGTACCCGTCCATAACCTCCCTGTCTCACTGGAACGTCCCACTGCAGAACTCAACACAAATATGCCCTGAAGCTGTACCCTCCATAACCTCCCTGTCTCACTGGAATGTACCAATGCAGAACTACACACTAATATGCCCTGAACCTGTACCCCTCCATAATCTCCCTGTCTCACTGGAAGGTACCAAAGCAGAACTCCACACAAATATGCCCTGAACCTGTACCCCTCCATAACCTCCCTGTCTCTCTGGATCGTACCAATGCGAACTCCACACGAATATGCCCTGAACCTGTACCCCTCATTACCTCCCTGTCTCACTGTAACGTCCCAACGCAGAACTCCACACAAATATGCCCTGAACCGGTCCCCTCCATAACCTGCCTGTCTCACTGGAACGTACCATTGCAGAACACCACACAAATATGCCCTGAACCTGTACCCCTCCATAACCTCCCTGTCTCACTGGAACGTACCAATGCAGAACTCCACACAAATATGCCCTGAACCTGTACCCCTCCATAAACTCCCTGTCTCACTGGAACGTACCAATGCAGAACTCCACACAAATATGCCCTGAACCTGTACCCCTCCATAACCTCCCTGTCTCACTGGAACGTCCCAACGCAGAGCACCACACAAATATGCCCTGAACCTGTACCACTCCATAACCTCCCAGTCTCACTGGAACGTACCAATGCAGAACTCCACACAAATATGCCCTGAACCTGTAGCCGTCCATAACCTCCCTGTCTCACTGGAACTTACCAATGCAGAACTCCACACAAATATGCCCTGAACCTGTACCCTCCATAACCTCATTGTCTCACTGGAACGTACCAATGCTGTACTCCAAACAAATATGCCCTGAACCTGTACCCCTCCATAACCTCACTGTCTCACTGGAACGTACCAATGCAGAACTCCACACAAACATGCCCTGAACCTGTACCCTCCATATCCTCATTGTCTCACTGGAACGTACCAATGCTGTACTCCACACAAATATGCCCTGAACATGTACCCGTCCATATTCTCCCTGTCTCAGTGGAACGTCCCACTGCAGAACTCCACACAAATTTGCCATGAACCTGTACCCTCCATAACCTCCCTGTCTGACTGGAAAGTACCAATGCAGAACTCCACACAAATATGCCCTGAAACTGTACCCGACCATAATCTCCCTGTCTCACAGGAACGTACCACTGCAGAACTCCACACAAATATGCCCTGAACCTGTACCCTGCATAACCTCCCTGTCTCACTGGAACGTACCAATGCAGAACTACACACAAATATGCACTGAACCTGTACCCGTCCATAACCTCCCTGTCTCACTGGAACGCACCAATGCCGAACTCCACACAAATATGCCCTGAAGCTGTACCCTCCATAACCTCCCTGTCTCGCTGGAATGTACCAATGCAGAACTACACACAAATATGCCCTGAACCTGTACCCCTCCATAATCTCCCTGTCTCACTGGAAGGTACCAATGCAGAAC
Organism: Hemitrygon akajei; assembly: GCF_048418815.1. Lineage (NCBI taxonomy): Eukaryota > Metazoa > Chordata > Chondrichthyes > Myliobatiformes > Dasyatidae > Hemitrygon > Hemitrygon akajei. The sequence goes on along the minus strand of NW_027331981.1, from coordinate 265,412 downwards.
TCCACACAAATATGCCCTGAACCTGTACCCCTCCATAACCTCCCTGTCTCTCTGGATCGTACCAATGCAGAACATCACACAAATATGCCCTGAACCTGTACCCCTCATTACCTCCCTGTCTCACTGGAACGTCCCAACGCAGAACTCCACACAAATATGCCCTGAACCTGTCCCCTCCATAACCTGCCTGTCTCACTGGAACGTACCAATGCTGTACTCCACACAAATATGCCCTGAACATGTACCCGTCCATATTCTCCCTGTCTCAGTGGAACGTCCCACTGCAGAACTCCACACAAATTTGCCATGAACCTGTACCCTCCATAACCTCCCTGTCTGACTGGAAAGTACCAATGCAGAACTCCACACAAATATGCCCTGAAACTGTACCCGACCATAATCTCCCTGTCTCACAGGAACGTACCACTGCAGAACTCCACACAAATATGCCCTGAACCTGTTCCCTGCATAACCTCCCTGTCTCACTGGAACGTACCAATGCAGAACTACACACAAATATGCCCTGAACCTGTACCCGTCCATAACCTCCCTGTCTCACTGGAACGCACCAATGCCGAACTCCACACAAATATGCCCTGAAGCTGTACCCTCCATAACCTCCCTGTCTCACTGGAATGTACCAATGCAGAACTACACACAAATATGCCCTGAACCTGTACCCCTCCATAATCTCCCTGTCTCACTGGAAGGTACCAATGCAGAACTCCACACAAATATGCCCTGAACCTGTACCCCTCCATAACCTCCCTGTCTCTCTGGATCGTACCAATGCAGAACATCACACAAATATGCCCTGAACCTGTACCCCTCATTACCTCCCTGTCTCACTGGAACGTCCCAACGCAGAACTCCACACAAATATGCCCTGAACCTGTCCCCTCCATAACCTGCCTGTCTCGCTGGAACGTACCAATGCAGAACTCCACACAAATATACCCTGAACCTGTACCCCTCCATAACCTCCCTGTCTCACTGGAACTTACCAATGCAGAACTCCACACAAATATGCCCTGAACCTGTACCCTCCATAACCTCATTGTCTCACTGGTACGTACCAATGCTGCACTCCACATAAATATGCCCTGAACCTGTACCCCTCCATAACCTCACTGTCTCACTGGAACGTACCAATGCAGAACTCCACACAAACATGCCCTGAACCTGTACCCTCCATATCCTCATTGTCTCACTGGAACGTACCAATGCTGTACTCCACACAAATATGCCCTGAACATGTACCCGTCCATATTCTCCCTGTCTATGTGGAACGTCCCACTGCAGAACTCCACACAAATTTGCCATGAACCTGTACCCTCCATAACCTCCCTGTCTGACTGGAAAGTACCAATGCAGAACTCCACACAAATATGCCCTGAAACTGTACCCGACCATAATCTCCCTGTCTCACAGGAACGTACCACTGCAGAACCCCACACAAATATGCCCTGAACCTGTACCCTGCATAACCTCCCTGTCTCACTGGAACGTACCAATGCAGAACTACACACAAATATGCCCTGAACCTGTACCCCTCCATAACCTCCCTGTCTCACTGGAACGCACCAATGCCGAACTCCACTCAAATATGCCCTGAACCTGTACCCTGCATAACCTCCCTGTCTCACTGAAACGTACCATTGCAGAACACCACACAAATGTGCCCTGAACATGTACCCCTCCATAACCACCCTGTCTCACTGGAACGTACCAATGCAGAACACCACACAAATATGCCCAGAAACTGTTCCCGTCTATAACCTCCCAGTCTCACTGGAACGTACCAATGCAGAACTACACACAAATATGCCCTGAACCTGTACCCCTCCATAACCTCCCAGTCTCACTGGAACGCACCAATGCAAAACTCCACTCAAATATGCCCTGAACCTGTACCCTGCATAACCTGCCTGTCTCACTGGAGCGTACCATTGCAGAACACCACACAAATAGGCCCTGAACCTGTACACCTCCATAACCACCCTGTCTAACTGGAACGCACCAATGCAGAACTCCACACAAATATAACCTGAACCTGTACCCCTCCATAACCTCCCTATCTCACTGGAATGTACCAATGCAGAACTCCACACAAATATGCCCTGAACCTGTACCCCTCCATATCCTCATTGTCTCACTGGAACGTACCAATGCTGTACTCCACACAAATATGCATTGAACCTGTACCATCCATAACCTCCCTGTCTCACTGGAACGTACCACTGCAGAACTCCACACAAATTTACCATGAACCTGTACCCTCCATAACCTCCCTGTCTGACTGGAAAGTACCAATGCAGAACTCCACACAAATATGCCCTGAAATTGTACCCGACCATAATCTCCCTGTCTCACAGGAACGTACCACTGCAGAACTCCACACAAATATGCCCTGAACCTGTCCCCTGCATAACCTCCCTGTCTCACTGGAACGTACCAATGCAGAACTACACACAAATATGCCCTGAACCTGTACCCCTCCATAACCTCCCTGTCTCACTGGAACGCACCAATGCCGAACTCCACTGAAATATGCCCTGAACCTGTACCCTGCATAACCTCCCTGTCTCACTAGAAAGTACCAATGCAGAACTCCACACAAATATGCCCTGAACCTGTACCCGTCCATAACCTCCCTGTCTCACTGGAACGTCCCACTGCAGAACTCAACACAAATATGCCCTGAAGCTGTACCCTCCATAACCTCCCTGTCTCACTGGAATGTACCAATGCAGAACTACACACTAATATGCCCTGAACCTGTACCCCTCCATAATCTCCCTGTCTCACTGGAAGGTACCAAAGCAGAACTCCACACAAATATGCCCTGAACCTTTACCCCTCCATAACCTCCCTGTCTCTCTGGATCGTACCAATGCGAACTCCACACGAATATGCCCTGAACCTGTACCCCTCATTACCTCCCTGTCTCACTGTAACGTCCCAACGCAGAACTCCACACAAATATGCCCTGAACCGGTCCCCTCCATAACCTGCCTGTCTCACTGGATCGTACCATTGCAGAACACCACACAAATATGCCCTGAACCTGTACCCCTCCATAACCTCCCTGTCTCACTGGAACGTACCAATGCAGAACTCCACACAAATATGCCCTGAACCTGTACCCCTCCATAAACTCCCTGTCTCACTGGAACGTACCAATGCAGAACTCCACACAAATATGCCCTGAACCTGTACCCCTCCATAACCTCCCTGTCTCACTGGAACGTCCCAACGCAGAGCACCACACAAATATGCCCTGAACCTGTACCACTCCATTACCTCCCAGTCTCACTGGAACGTACCAATGCAGAACTCCACACAAATATGCCCTGAACCTGTACCCGTCCATAACCTCCCTGTCTCACTGGAACTTACCAATGCAGAACTCCACACAAATATGCCCTGAACCTGTACCCTCCATAACCTCATTGTCTCACTGGAACGTACCAATGCTGTACTCCACACAAATATGCCCTGAACCTGTACCCCTCCATAACCTCACTGTCTCACTGGAACGTACCAATGCAGAACTCCACACAAACATGCCCTGAACCTGTACCCTCCATATCCTCATTGTCTCACTGGAACGTACCAATGCTGTACTCCACACAAATATGCCCTGAACATGTACCCGTCCATATTCTCCCTGTCTCAGTGGAACGTCCCACTGCAGAACTCCACACAAATTTGCCATGAACCTGTACCCTCCATAACCTCCCTGTCTGACTGGAAAGTACCAATGCAGAACTCCACACAAATATGCCCTGAAACTGTACCCGACCATAATCTCCCTGTCTCACAGGAACGTACCACTGCAGAACTCCACACAAATATGCCCTGAACCTGTACCCTGCATAACCTCCCTGTCTCACTGGAACGTACCAATGCAGAACTACACACAAATATGCCCTGAACCTGTACCCGTCCATAACCTCCCTGTCTCACTGGAACGCACCAATGCCGAACTCCACACAAATATGCCCTGAAGCTGTACCCTCCATAACCTCCCTGTCTCGCTGGAATGTACCAATGCAGAACTACACACAAATATGCCCTGAACCTGTACCCCTCCATAATCTCCCTGTCTCACTGGAAGGTACCAATGCAGAACTCCACACAAATATGCCCTGAACCTGTACCCCTCCATAACCTCCCTGTCTCTCTGGATCGTACCAATGCAGAACATCACACAAATATGCCCTGAACCTGTACCCCTCATTACCTCCCTGTCTCACTGGAACGTCCCAACGCAGAACTCCACACAAATATGCCCTGAACCTGTCCCCTCCATAACTTGCCTGTCTCGCTGGAACGTACCAATGCAGAACTCCACACAAATATACCCTGAACCTGTACCCCTCATTACCTCCCTGTCTCACTGTAACGTCCCAACGCAGAACTCCACACAAATATGCCCTGAACCGGTCCCCTCCATAACCTGCCTGTCTCACTGGATCGTACCATTGCAGAACACCACACAAATATGCCCTGAACCTGTACCCCTCCATAACCTCCCTGTCTCACTGGAACGTACCAATGCAGAACTCCACACAAATATGCCCTGAACCTGTACCCCTCCATAAACTCCCTGTCTCACAGGAACGTACCACTGCAGAACTCCACACAAATATGCCCTGAACCTGTACCCTGCATAACCTCCCTGTCTCACTGGAACGTACCAATGCAGAACTACACACAAATATGCCCTGAACCTGTACCCGTCCATAACCTCCCTGTCTCACTGGAACGCACCAATGCCGAACTCCACACAAATATGCCCTGAAGCTGTACCCTCCATAACCTCCCTGTCTCGCTGGAATGTACCAATGCAGAACTACACACAAATATGCCCTGAACCTGTACCCCTCCATAATCTCCCTGTCTCACTGGAAGGTACCAATGCAGAACTCCACACAAATATGCCCTGAACCTGTACCCCTCCATAACCTCCCTGTCTCTCTGGATCGTACCAATGCAGAACATCACACAAATATGCCCTGAACCTGTACCCCTCATTACCTCCCTGTCTCACTGGAACGTCCCAACGCAGAACTCCACACAAATATGCCCTGAACCTGTCCCCTCCATAACCTGCCTGTCTCGCTGGAACGTACCAATGCAGAACTCCACACAAATATACCCTGAACCTGTACCCCTCATTACCTCCCTGTCTCACTGTAACGTCCCAACGCAGAACTCCACACAAATATGCCCTGAACCGGTCCCCTCCATAACCTGCCTGTCTCACTGGATCGTACCATTGCAGAACACCACACAAATATGCCCTGAACCTGTACCCTGCATAACCTCCCTGTCTCACTAGAAAGTACCAATGCAGAACTCCACACAAATATGCCCTGAACCTGTACCCGTCCATAACCTCCCTGTCTCACTGGAACGTCCCACTGCAGAACTCAACACAAATATGCCCTGAAGCTGTACCCTCCATAACCTCCCTGTCTCACTGGAATGTACCAATGCAGAACTACACACTAATATGCCCTGAACCTGTACCCCTCCATAATCTCCCTGTCTCACTGGAAGGTACCAAAGCAGAACTCCACACAAATATGCCCTGAACCTGTACCCCTCCATAACCTCCCTGTCTCTCTGGATCGTACCAATGCGAACTCCACACGAATATGCCCTGAACCTGTACCCCTCATTACCTCCCTGTCTCACTGTAACGTCCCAACGCAGAACTCCACACAAATATGCCCTGAACCGGTCCCCTCCATAACCTGCCTGTCTCACTGGATCGTACCATTGCAGAACACCACACAAATATGCCCTGAACCTGTACCCCTCCATAAACTCCCTGTCTCACTGGAACGTACCAATGCAGAACTCCACACAAATATGCCCTGAAGCTGTACCCCTCCATAAACTCCCTGTCTCACTGGAACGTACCAATGCAGAACTCCACACAAATATGCCCTGAACCTGTACCCCTCCATAACCTCCCTGTCTCACTGGAACGTCCCAACGCAGAGCACCACACAAATATGCCCTGAACCTGTACCACTCCATAACCTCCCAGTCTCACTGGAACGTACCAATGCAGAACTCTACACAAATATGCCCTGAACCTGTACCCGTCCATAACCTCCCTGTCTCACTGGAACTTACCAATGCAGAACTCCACACAAATATGCCCTGAACCTGTACCCTCCATAACCTCATTGTCTCACTGGAACGTACCAATGCTGTACTCCACACAAATATGCCCTGAACCTGTACCCCTCCATAACCTCACTGTCTCACTGGAACGTACCAATGCAGAACTCCACACAAACATGCCCTGAACCTGTACCCTCCATATCCTCATTGTCTCACTGGAACGTACCAATGCTGTACTCCACACAAATATGCCCTGAACATGTACCCGTCCATATTCTCCCTGTCTCAGTGGAACGTCCCACTGCAGAACTCCACACAAATTTGCCATGAACCTGTACCCTCCATAACCTCCCTGTCTGACTGGAAAGTACCAATGCAGAACTCCACACAAATATGCCCTGAAACTGTACCCGACCATAATCTCCCTGTCTCACAGGAACGTACCACTGCAGAACTCCACACAAATATGCCCTGAACCTGTACCCTGCATAACCTCCCTGTCTCACTGGAACGTACCAATGCAGAACTACACACAAATATGCCCTGAACCTGTACCCGTCCATAACCTCCCTGTCTCACTGGAACGCACCAATGCCGAACTCCACACAAATATGCCCTGAAGCTGTACCCTCCATAACCTCCCTGTCTCGCTGGAATGTACCAATGCAGAACTGCACACAAATATGCCCTGAACCTGTACCCCTCCATAATCTCCCTGTCTCACTGGAAGGTACCAATGCAGAACTCCACACAAATATGCCCTGAACCTGTACCCCTCCATAACCTCCCTGTCTCTCTGGATCGTACCAATGCAGAACATCACACAAATATGCCCTGAACCTGTACCCCTCATTACCTCCCTTTCTCACTGGAACGTCCCAACGCAGAACTCCACACAAATATGCCCTGAACCTGTCCCCTCCATAACCTGCCTGTCTCGCTGGAACGTACCAATGCAGAACTCCACACAAATATACCCTGAACCTGTACCCCTCCATAACCTCCCTGTCTCACTGGAACTTACCAATGCAGAACTCCACACAAATATGCCCTGAACCTGTACCCTCCATAACCTCATTATCTCACTGGTACGTACCAATGCTGTACTCCACACAAATATGCCCTGAACCTGTACCCCTCCATAACCTCCCTGTCTCACTGGAACTTACCAATGCAGAACTCCACACAAATATGCCCTGAACCTGTACCCTCCATAACCTCATTATCTCACTGGTACGTACCAATGCTGTACTCCACACAAATTTGCCCTGAACCTGTACCCCTCCATAACCTCACTGTCTCACTGGAACATACCAATGCAGAACTCCACACAAACATGCCCTGAACCTGTACCCTCCATATACTCATTGTCTCACTGGAACGTACCAATGCTGTACTCCACACAAATATGCCCTGAACATGAACCCGTCCATATTCTCCCTGTCTCAGTGGAACGTCCCACTGCAGAACTCCACACAAATTTGCCATGAACCTGTACCCTCCGTAACCTCCCTGTCTGACTGGAAAGTACCAATGCAGAACTCCACACATATATGCCCTGAAACTGTACCCGACCATAATCTCCCTGTCTCACAGGAACGTACCACTGCAGAACCCCACACAAATATGCCCTGAACCTGTACCCTGCATAACCTCCATGTCTCACTGGAACGTACCAATGCAGAACTACACACAAATATGCCCTGAACCTGTACCCCTCCATAACCTCCCTGACACACTGGAACGCACCAATGCCGAACTCCAGTCAAATATGCCCTGAACCTGTACCCTGCATAACCTCCCTGTCTCACTGGAACGTACCATTGCAGAACACCACACAAATGTGCCCTGAACCTGTACCCCTCCATAACCACCCTGTCTCACTGGAACGTACCAATGCAGAACACCACACAAATATGCCCTGAAACTGTTCCCGTCCATAACCTCCCAGTCTCACTGGAACGTACCACTGCAGAACTCCACACAAATATGCCCTGAACCTGTACCATGCATAACCTCCCTGTCTCACTGGAACGTACCAATGCAGAACTACACACAAATATGCCCTTAACCTGTACCCCTCCATAACCTCCCAGTCTCACTGGAAAGCACCAATGCCGAACTCCACTCAAATATGCCCTGAACCTGTACCCTGCATAACCTGCCTGTCTCACAGGAGCGTACCATTGCAGAACCCCACACAAATAGGCCCTGAACCTGTACCCCTCCATAACCACCCTGTCTAACTGGAACGCACCAATGCAGAACTCCACACAAATATAACCTGAACCTGTACCCCTCCATAACCTCCCTATCTCACTGGAATGTACCAATGCAGAACTCCACCCAAATATGCCCTGAACCTGTATCCCTGCATAAGCTCCCTGTCTCACTGGAACGTACCAATGCAGAACTACACAAAAATATGCCCTGAACCTGTACCACTCCATAACCTTCCTGTCTCACTGGAACGCACCAATGCCGAACTCCACTCAAATATGCCCTGAACCTCTACCCTCCATAACCTCATTGTCTCACTGGAATTTACCAATGCTGTACTCCACACAAATATGCCCTGAACATGTACCCGTCCATATTCTCCCTGTCTCAGTAGAACGTCCCACTGCAGAACTCCACACAAATTTGCCATGAACCTGTACCCTCCATAACCTCCCTGTCTGACTGGAAAGTACCAATGCAGAACTCCACACAAATATGCCCTGAAACTGTACCCGACCATAATCTCCCTGTCTCACAGGAACGTACCACTGCAGAACTCCACACAAATATGCCCTGAACCTGTACCCTGCATAACCTCCCTGTCTCACTGGAACGTACCAATGCAGAACTACAGACAAATATGCCCTGAACCTGTACCCGTCCATAACCTCCCTGTCTCACTGGAACGCACCAATGCCGAACTCCACACAAATATGCCCTGAAGCTGTACCCTCCATAACCTCCCTGTCTCACTGGAATGTACCAATGCAGAACTACACACAAATACGCCCTGAACCTGTACCCCTCCATAATCTCCCTGTCTCACTGGAAGGTACCAATGCAGAACTCCACACAAATATGCCCTGAACCTGTACCCCTCCATAACCTCCCTGTCTCTCTGGATCGTACCAATGCAGAACATCACACAAATATGCCCTGAACCTGTACCCCTCATTACCTCCCTGTCTCACTGGAACGTCCCAACGCAGAACTCCACACAAATATGCCCTGAACCTGTCCCCTCCATAACCTGCCTGTCTCGCTGGAACGTACCAATGCAGAACTCCACACAAATATACCCTGAACCTGTACCCCTCCATAACCTCCCTGTCTCACTGGAACTTACCAATGCAGAACTCCACACAAATATGCCCTGAACCTGTACCCTCCATAACCTCATTGTCTCACTGGTACGTACCAATGCTGCACTCCACATAAATATGCCCTGAACCTGTACGCCTCCATAACCTCACTGTCTCACTGGAACGTACCAATGCAGAACTCCACACAAACATGCCCTGAACCTGTACCCTCCATATCCTCATTGTCTCACTGGAACGTACCAATGCTGTACTCCACACAAATATGCCCTGAACATGTACCCGTCCATATTCTCCCTGTCTCAGTGGAACGTCGCACTGCAGAACTCCACACAAATTTGCCATGAACATGTACCCTCCATAACCTCCCTGTCTGACTGGAAAGTACCAATGCAGAACTCCACACAAATATGCCCTGAAACTGTACCCGACCATAATCTCCCTGTCTCACAGGAACGTACCACTGCAGAACCCCACACAAATATGCCCTGAACCTGTACCCTGCATAACCTCCCTGTCTCACTGGAACGTACCAATGCAGAACTACACACAAATATGCCCTGAACCTGTACCCCTCCATAACCTCCCTGTCTCACTGGAACGCACCAATGCCGAACTCCACTCAAATATGCCCTGAACCAGTACCCTGCATAACCTCCCTGTCTCACTGGAACGTACCATTGCAGAACACCACACAAATGTGCCCTGAACCTGTACCCCTCCATAACCACCCTGTCTCACTGGAACGTACCAATGCAGAACACCACACAAATATGCCCAGAAACTGTTCCCGTCCATAACCTCCCAGTCTCACTGGAACGTACCAATGCAGAACTACACACAAATATGCCCTGAACCTGTACCCCTCCATAACCTCCCAGTCTCACTGGAACGCACCAATGCCGAACTCCACTCAAATATGCCCTGAACCTGTACCCTGCATAACCTGCCTGTCTCACTGGAGCGTACCATTGCAGAACCCCACACAAATAGGCCCTGAACCTGTACCCCTCCATAACCACCCTGTCTAACTGGAACGCACCAATGCAGAACTCCACACAAATATAACCTGAACCTGTACCGCTCCATAACCTCCCTATCTCACTGGAATGTACCAATGCAGAACTCCACCCAAATATGCCCTGAACCTGTATCCCTGCATAACCTCCATGTCTCACTAGAACGTACCAATGCAGAACTACACAAAAATATGCCCTGAACCTGTACCCCTCCATAACCTCCCTGTCTCACTGGAACGCACCAATGCCGAACTCCACTCAAATATGCCCTGAACCTCTACCCTCCATAACCTCATTGTCTCACTGGAATTTACCAATGCTGTACTCCACACAAATATGCCCTGAACCTGTACCCCTCCATATCCTCATTGTCTCACTGGAACGTACCAATGCTGTACTCCACACAAATATGCCCTGAACATGTACCCGTCCATATTCTCCCTGTCTCAGTAGAACGTCCCACTGCAGAACTCCACACAAATTTGCCATGAACCTGTACCCTCCATAACCTCCCTGTCTGACTGGAAAGTACCAATGCAGAACTCCACACAAATATGCCCTGAACCTGTACCCCTCCATAACCTGCCTGTCTCTCTGGATCGTACCAATGCAGAACATCACACAAATATGCCCTGAACCTGTACCCCTCATTACCTCCCTGTCTCACTGGAACGTCCCAACGCAGAACTCCACACAAATATGCCCTGAACCTGTCCCCTCCATAACCTGCCTGTCTCGCTGGAACGTACCAATGCAGAACTCCACACAAATATACCCTGAACATGTACCCGTCCATATTCTCCCTGTCTCACTGGAACGTCCCAACGCAGAGCACCACACAAATATGCCCTGAACCTGTACCACTCCATAACCTCCCAGTCTCACTGGAACGTACCAATGCAGAACTCCACACAAATATGCCCTGAACCTGTACCCGTCCATAACCTCCCTGTCTCACTGGAACTTACCAATGCAGAACTCCACACAAATATGCCCTGAACCTGTACCCTCCATAACCTCATTGTCTCACTGGAACGTACCAATGCTGTACTCCACACAAATATGCCCTGAACCTGTACCCCTCCATAACCTCACTGTCTCACTGGAACGTACCAATGCAGAACTCCACACAAACATGCCCTGAACTTGTACCCTCCATATCCTCATTGTCTCACTGGAACGTACCAATGCTGTACTCCACACAAATATGCCCTGAACATGTACCCGTCCATATTCTCCCTGTCTCAGTGGAACGTCCCACTGCAGAACTCCACACAAATTTGCCATGAACCTGTACCCTCCATAACCTCCCTGTCTGACTGGAAAGTACCAATGCAGAACTCCACACAAATATGCCCTGAAACTGTACCCGACCATAATCTCCCTGTCTCACAGGAACGTACCACTGCAGAACTCCACACAAATATGCCCTGAACCTGTACCCTGCATAACCTCCCTGTCTCACTGGAACGTACCAATGCAGAACTACAGACAAATATGCCCTGAACCTGTACCCGTCCATAACCTCCCTGTCTCACTGGAACGCACCAATGCCGAACTCCACACAAATATGCCCTGAAGCTGTACCCTCCATAACCTCCCTGTCTCACTGGAATTACCAATGCAGAACTACACACAAATACGCCCTGAACCTGTACCCCTCCATAATCTCCCTGTCTCACTGGAAGGTACCAATGCAGAACTCCACACAAATATGCCCTGAACCTGTACCCCTCCATAACCTCTCTGTCTCTCTGGATCGTACCAATGCAGAACATCACACAAATATGCCCTGAACCTGTACCCCTCATTACCTCCCTGTCTCACTGGAACGTCCCAACGCAGAACTCCACACAAATATGCCCTGAACATGTCCCCTCCATAACCTGCCTGTCTCGCTGGAACGTACCAATGCAGAACTCCACACAAATATACCCTGAACCTGTACCCCTCCATAACCTCCCTGTCTCACTGGAACTTACCAATGCAGAACTCCACACAAATATGCCCTGAACCTGTACCCTCCATAACCTCATTGTCTCACTGGTACGTACCAATGCTGCACTCCACATAAATATGCCCTGAACCTGTACGCCTCCATAACCTCACTGTCTCACTGGAACGTACCAATGCAGAACTCCACACAAACATGCCCTGAACCTGTACCCTCCATATCCTCATTGTCTCACTGGAACGTACCAATGCTGTACTCCACACAAATATGCCCTGAACATGTACCCGTCCATATTCTCCCTGTCTCAGTGGAACGTCCCACTGCAGAACTCCACACAAATTTGCCATGAACATGTACCCTCCATAACCTCCCTGTCTGACTGGAAAGTACCAATGCAGAACTCCACACAAATATGCCCTGAAACTGTACCCGACCATAATCTCCCTGTCTCACAGGAACGTACCACTGCAGAACCCCACACAAATATGCCCTGAACCTGTACCCTGCATAACCTCCCTGTCTCACTGGAACGTACCAATGCAGAACTACACACAAATATGCCCTGAACCTGTACCCCTCCATAACCTCCCTGTCTCACTGGAACGCACCAATGCCGAACTCCACACAAATATGCCCTGAACCTGTACCCTGCATAACCTCCCTGTCTCACTGGAACGTACCATTGCAGAACACCACACAAATGTGCCCTGAACCTGTACCCCTCCATAACCACCCAGTCTCACTGGAACGTACCAATGCAGAACTACACACAAATATGCCCTGAACCTGTACCCCTCCATAACCTCCCAGTCTCACTGGAACGCACCAATGCCGAACTCCACTCAAATATGCCCTGAACCTGTACCCTGCATAACCTGCCTGTCTCACTGGAGCGTACCATTGCAGAACCCCACACAAATAGGCCCTGAACCTGTACCCCTCCATAACCACCCTGTCTAACTGGAACGCACCAATGCAGAACTCCACACAAATATAACCTGAACCTGTACCCCTCCATAACCTCCCTATCTCACTGGAATGTACCAATGCAGAACTCCACCCAAATATGCCCTGAACCTGTATCCCTGCATAACCTCCCTGTCTCACTGGAACGTACCAATGCAGAACTACACAAAAATATGCCCTGAACCTGTACCCCTCCATAACCTCCCTGTCTCACTGGAACGCACCAATGCCGAACTCCACTCAAATATGCCCTGAACCTCTACCCTCCATAACCTCATTGTGTCACTGGAATTTACCAATGCTGTACTCCACACAAATATGCCCTGAACCTGTACCCCTCCATATCCTCATTGTCTCACTGGAACGTACCAATGCTGTACTCCACACAAATATGCCCTGAACATGTACCCGTCCATATTCTCCCTGTCTCAGTAGAACGTCCCACTGCAGAACTCCACACAAATTTGCCATGAACCTGTACCCTCCATAACCTCCCTGTCTGACTGGAAAGTACCAATGCAGAACTCCACACAAATATGCCCTGAACCTGTACCCCTCCATAACCTCCCTGTCTCTCTGTATCGTACCAATGCAGAACATCACACAAATATGCCCTGAACCTGTACCCCTCATTACCTCCCTGTCTCACTGGAACGTCCCAACGCAGAACTCCACACAAATATGCCCTGAACCTGTCCCCTCCATAACCTGCCTGTCTCGCTGGAACGTACCAATGCAGAACTCCACACAAATATACCCTGAACCTGTACCCCTCCATAACCTCCCTGTCTCACTGGAACTTACCAATGCAGAACTCCACACAAATATGCCCTGAACCTAAACCCTCCATAACCTCATTGTCTCACTGGTACGTACCAATGCTGCACTCCACATAAATATGCCCTGAACCTGTACCCCTCCATAACCTCACTGTCTCACTGGAACGTACCAATGCAGAACTCCACACAAACATGCCCTGAACCTGTACCCTCCATATCCTCATTGTCTCACTGGAACGTACCAATGCTGTACTCCACACAAATATGCCCTGAACATGTACCCGTCCATATTCTCCCTGTCTCACTGGAACGTCCCAACGCAGAGCACCACACAAATATGCCCTGAACCTGTACCACTCCATAACCTCCCAGTCTCACTGGAACGTACCAATGCAGAACTCCACACAAATATGCCCTGAACCTGTACCCGTCCATAACCTCCCTGTCTCACTGGAACTTACCAATGCAGAACTCCCCACAAATATGCCCTGAACCTGTACCCTCCATAACCTCATTGTCTCACTGGAACGTACCAATGCTGTACTCCACACAAATATGCCCTGAACCTGTACCCCTCCATAACCTCACTGTCTCACTGGAACGTACCAATGCAGAACTCCACACAAACATGCCCTGAACCTGTACCCTCCATATCCTCAGTGTCTCACTGGAACGTACCAATGCTGTACTCCACACAAATATGCCCTGAACATGTACCCGTCCATATTCTCCCTGTCTCAGTGGAACGTCCCACTGCAGAACTCCACACAAATTTGCCATGAACCTGTACCCTCCATAACCTCCCTGTCTGACTGGAAAGTACCAATGCAGAACTCCACACAAATATGCCCTGAAACTGTACCGACCATAATCTCCCTGTCTCACAGGAACGTACCACTGCAGAACTCCACACAAATATGCCCTGAACCTGTACCCTGCATAACCTCCCTGTCTCACTGGAACGTACCAATGCAGAACTACACACAAATATGCCCTGAACCTGTACCCGTCCATAACCTCCCTGTCTCACTGGAACGCACCAATGCCGAACTCCACACAAATATGCCCTGAAGCTGTACCCTCCATAACCTCCCTGTCTCGCTGGAATGTACCAATGCAGAACTCCACACAAATATGCCCTGAACCTGTACCCCTCCATAATCTCCCTGTCTCACTGGAAGGTACCAATGCAGAACTCCACACAAATATGCCCTGAACCTGTACCCCTCCATAACCTCCCTGTCTCTCTGGATCGTACCAATGCAGAACATCACACAAATATGCCCTGAACCTGTACCCCTCATTACCTCCCTGTCTCACTGGAACGTCCCAACGCAGAACTCCACACAAATATGCCCTGAACCTGTCCCCTCCATAACCTGCCTGTCTCACTGGAACGTACCAATGCTGTACTCCACACAAATATGCCCTGAACATGTACCCGTCCATATTCTCCCTGTCTCAGTGGAACGTCCCACTGCAGAACTCCACACAAATTTGCCATGAACCTGTACCCTCCATAACCTCCCTGTCTGACTGGAAAGTACCAATGCAGAACTCCACACAAATATGCCCTGAAACTGTACCCGACCATAATCTCCCTGTCTCACAGGAACGTACCACTGCAGAACTCCACACAAATATGCCCTGAACCTGTACCCTGCATAACCTCCCTGTCTCACTGGAACGTACCAATGCAGAACTACACACAAATATGCCCTGAACCTGTACCCGTCCATAACCTCCCTGTCTCACTGGAACGCACCAATGCCGAACTCCACACAAATATGCCCTGAAGCTGTACCCTCCATAACCTCCCTGTCTCACTGGAATGTACCAATGCAGAACTACACACAAATATGCCCTGAACCTGTACCCCTCCATAATCTCCCTGTCTCACTGGAAGGTACCAATGCAGAACTCCACACAAATATGCCCTGAACCTGTACCCCTCCATAACCTCCCTGTCTCTCTGGATCGTACCAATGCAGAACATCACACAAATATGCCCTGAACCTGTACCCCTCATTACCTCCCTGTCTCACTGGAACGTCCCAACGCAGAACTCCACACAAATATGCCCTGAACCTGTCCCCTCCATAACCTGCCTGTCTCGCTGGAACGTACCAATGCAGAACTCCACACAAATACACCCTGAACCTGTACCCCTCCATAACCTCCCTGTCTCACTGGAACTTACCAATGCAGAACTCCACACAAATATGCCCTGAACCTGTACCCTCCATAACCTCATTGTCTCACTGGTACGTACCAATGCTGCACTCCACATAAATATGCCCTGAACCTGTACCCCTCCATAACCTCACTGTCTCACTGGAACGTACCAATGCAGAACTCCACACAAACATGCCCTGAACCTGTACCCTCCATATCCTCATTGTCTCACTGGAACGTACCAATGCTGTACTCCACACAAATATGCCCTGAACATGTACCCGTCCATATTCTCCCTGTCTATGTGGAACGTCCCACTGCAGAACTCCACACAAATTTGCCATGAACCTGTACCCTCCATAACCTCCCTGTCTGACTGGAAAGTACCAATGCAGAACTCCACACAAATATGCCCTGAAACTGTACCCGACCATAATCTCCCTGTCTCACAGGAACGTACCACTGCAGAACCCCACACAAATATGCCCTGAACCTGTACCCTGCATAACCTCCCTGTCTCACTGGAACGTACCAATGCAGAACTACACACAAATATGCCCTGAACCTGTACCCCTCCATAACCTCCCTGTCTCACAGGAACGCACCAATGCCGAACTCCACTCAAATATGCCCTGAACCTGTACCCTGCATAACCTCCCTGTCTCACTGAAACGTACCATTGCAGAACACCACACAAATGTGCCCTGAACCTGTACCCCTCCATAACCACCCTGTCTCACTGGAACGTACCAATGCAGAACACCACACAAATATGCCCAGAAACTGTTCCCGTCTATAACCTCCCAGTCTCACTGGAACGTACCAATGCAGAACTACACACAAATATGCCCTGAACCTGTACCCCTCCATAACCTCCCAGTCTCACTGGAACGCACCAATGCAAAACTCCACTCAAATATGCCCTGAACCTGTACCCTGCATAACCTGCCTGTCTCACTGGAGCGTACCATTGCAGAACACCACACAAATAGGCCCTGAACCTGTACCCCTCCATAACCACCCTGTCTAACTGGAACGCACCAATGCAGAACTCCACACAAATATAACCTGAACCTGTACCCCTCCATAACCTCCCTATCTCACTGGAATGTACCAATGCAGAACTCCACACAAATATGCCCTGAACCTGTACCCCTGCATATCCTCATTGTCTCACTGGAACGTACCAATGCTGTACTCCACACAAATATGCATTGAACCTGTACCCTCCATAACCTCCCTGTCTCACTGGAACGTACCACTGCAGAACTCCACACAAATTTACCATGAACCTGTACCCTCCATAACCTCCCTGTCTGACTGGAAAGTACCAATGCAGAACTCCACACAAATATGCCCTGAAATTGTACCCGACCATAATCTCCCTGTCTCACAGGAACGTACCACTGCAGAACTCCACACAAATATGCCCTGAACCTGTCCCCTGCATAACCTCCCTGTCTCACTGGAACGTACCAATGCAGAACTACACACAAATATGCCCTGAACCTGTACCCCTCCATAACCCCCCTGTCTCACTGGAACGCACCAATGCCGAACTCCACTGAAATATGCCCTGAACCTGTACCCTGCATAACCTCCCTGTCTCACTAGAAAGTACCAATGCAGAACTCCACACAAATATGCCCTGAACCTGTACCCGTCCATAACCTCCATGTCTCACTGGAACGTCCCACTGCAGAACTCAACACAAATATGCCCTGAAGCTGTACCCTCCATAACCTCCCTGTCTCACTGGAATGTACCAATGCAGAACTACACACTAATATGCCCTGAACCTGTACCCCTCCATAATCTCCCTGTCTCACTGGAAGGTACCAAAGCAGAACTCCACACAAATATGCCCTGAACCTGTACCCCTCCATAACCTCCCTGTCTCTCTGGATCGTACCAATGCGAACTCCACACGAATATGCCCTGAACCTGTACCCCTCATTACCTCCCTGTCTCACTGTAACGTCCCAACGCAGAACTCCACACAAATATGCCCTGAACCGGTCCCCTCCATAACCTGCCTGTCTCACTGGAACGTACCATTGCAGAACACCACACAAATATGCCCTGAACCTGTACCCCTCCATAACCTCCCTGTCTCACTGGAACGTACCAATGCAGAACTCCACACAAATATGCCCTGAACCTGTACCCCTCCATAAACTCCCTGTCTCACTGGAACGTACCAATGCAGAACTCCACACAAATATGCCCTGAACCTGTACCCCTCCATAACCTCCCTGTCTCACTGGAACGTCCCAACGCAGAGCACCACACAAATATGCCCTGAACCTGTACCACTCCATAACCTCCCAGTCTCACTGGAACGTACCAATGCAGAACTCCACACAAATATGCCCTGAACCTGTACCCGTCCATAACCTTCCTGTCTCACTGGAACTTACCAATGCAGAACTCCACACAAATATGCCCTGAACCTGTACCCTCCATAACCTCATTGTCTCACTGGAACGTACCAATGCTGTACTCCACACAAATATGCCCTGAACCTGTACCCCTCCATAACCTCACTGTCTCACTGGAACCTACCAATGCAGAACTCCACACAAACATGCCCTGAACCTGTACCCTCCATATCCTCATTGTCTCACTGGAACGTACCAATGCTGTACTCCACACAAATATGCCCTGAACATGTACCCGTCCATATTCTCCCTGTCTCAGTGGAACGTCCCACTGCAGAACTCCACACAAATTTGCCATGAACCTGTACCCTCCATAACCTCCCTGTCTGACTGGAAAGTACCAATGCAGAACTCCACACAAATATGCCCTGAAACTGTACCCGACCATAATCTCCCTGTCTCACAGGAACGTACCACTGCAGAACTCCACACAAATATGCCCTGAACCTGTACCCCTCATTACCTCCCTGTCTCACTGGAACGTCCCAACGCAGAACTCCACACAAATATGCCCTGAACCTGTCCCCTCCATAACCTGCCTGTCTCACTGGAACGTACCAATGCTGTACTCCACACAAATATGCCCTGAACATGTACCCGTCCATATTCTCCCTGTCTCAGTGGAACGTCCCACTGCAGAACTCCACACAAATTTGCCATGAACCTGTACCCTCCATAACCTCCCTGTCTGACTGGAAAGTACCAATGCAGAACTCCACACAAATATGCCCTGAAACTGTACCCGACCATAATCTCCCTGTCTCACAGGAACGTACCACTGCAGAACTCCACACAAATATGCCCTGAACCTGTACCCTGCATAACCTCCCTGTCTCACTGGAACGTACCAATGCAGAACTACACACAAATATGCCCTGAACCTGTACCCGTCCATAACCTCCCTGTCTCACTGGAACGCACCAATGCCGAACTCCACACAAATATGCCCTGAAGCTGTACCCTCCATAACCTCCCTGTCTCACTGGAATGTACCAATGCAGAACTACACACAAATATGCCCTGAACCTGTACCCCTCCATAATCTCCCTGTCTCACTGGAAGGTACCAATGCAGAACTCCACACAAATATGCCCTGAACCTGTACCCCTCCATAACCTCCCTGTCTCTCTGGATCGTACCAATGCAGAACATCACACAAATATGCCCTGAACCTGTACCCCTCATTACCTCCCTGTCTCACTGGAACGTCCCAACGCAGAACTCCACACAAATATGCCCTGAACCTGTCCCCTCCATAACCTGCCTGTCTCGCTGGAACGTACCAATGCAGAACTCCACACAAATATACCCTGAACCTGTACCCCTCCATAACCTCCCTGTCTCACTGGAACTTACCAATGCAGAACTCCACACAAATATGCCCTGAACCTGTACCCTCCATATCCTCATTGTCTCACTGGTACGTACCAATGCTGCACTCCACATAAATATGCCCTGAACCTGTACCCCTCCATAACCTCACTGTCTCACTGGAACGTACCAATGCAGAACTCCACACAAACATGCCCTGAACCTGTACCCTCCATATCCTCATTGTCTCACTGGAACGTACCAATGCTGTACTCCACACAAATATGCCCTGAACATGTACCCGTCCATATTTTCCCTGTCTATGTGGAACGTCCCACTGCAGAACTCCACACAAATTTGCCATGAACCTGTACCCTCCATAACCTCCCTGTCTGACTGGAAAGTACCAATGCAGAACTCCACACAAATATGCCCTGAAACTGTACCCGACCATAATCTCCCTGTATCACAGGAACGTACCACTGCAGAACCCCACACAAATATGCCCTGAACCTGTACCCTGCATAACCTCCCTGTCTCACTGGAACGTACCAATGCAGAACTACACACAAATATGCCCTGAACCTGTACCCCTCCATAACCTCCCTGTCTCACTGGAACGCACCAATGCCGAACTCCACTCAAATATGCCCTGAACCTGTACCCTGCATAACCTCCCTGTCTCACTGAAACGTACCATTGCAGAACACCACACAAATGTGCCCTGAACCTGTACCCCTCCATAACCACCCTGTCTCACTGGAACGTACCAATGCAGAACACCACACAAATATGCCCAGAAACTGTTCCCGTCTATAACCTCCCAGTCTCACTGGAACGTACCAATGCAGAACTACACACAAATATGCCCTGAACCTGTACCCCTCCATAACCTCCCAGTCTCACTGGAACGCACCAATGCAAAACTCCACTCAAATATGCCCTGAACCTGTACCCTGCATAACCTGCCTGTCTCACTGGAGCGTACCATTGCAGAACACCACACAAATAGGCCCTGAACCTGTACACCTCCATAACCACCCTGTCTAACTGGAACGCACCAATGCAGAACTCCACACAAATATAACCTGAACCTGTACCCCTCCATAACCTCCCTATCTCACTGGAATGTACCAATGCAGAACTCCACACAAATATGCCCTGAACCTGTACCCCTCCATATCCTCATTGTCTCACTGGAACGTACCAATGCTGTACTCCACACAAATATGCATTGAACCTGTACCCTCCATAACCTCCCTGTCTCACTGGAACGTACCACTGCAGAACTCCACACAAATTTACCATGAACCTGTACCCTCCATAACCTCCCTGTCTGACTGGAAAGTACCAATGCAGAACTCCACACAAATATGCCCTGAAATTGTACCCGACCATAATCTCCCTGTCTCACAGGAACGTACCACTGCAGAACTCCACACAAATATGCCCTGAACCTGTCCCCTGCATAACCTCCCTGTCTCACTGGAACGTACCAATGCAGAACTACACACAAATATGCCCTGAACCTGTACCCCTCCATAACCTCCCTGTCTCACTGGAACGCACCAATGCCGAACTCCACTGAAATATGCCCTGAACCTGTACCCTGCATAACCTCCCTGTCTCACTAGAAAGTACCAATGCAGAACTCCACACAAATATGCCCTGAACCTGTACCCGTCCATAACCTCCCTGTCTCACTGGAACGTCCCACTGCAGAACTCAACACAAATATGCCCTGAAGCTGTACCCTCCATAACCTCCCTGTCTCACTGGAATGTACCAATGCAGAACTACACACTAATATGCCCTGAACCTGTACCCCTCCATAATCTCCCTGTCTCACTGGAAGGTACCAAAGCAGAACTCCACACAAATATGCCCTGAACCTGTACCCCTCCATAACCTCCCTGTCTCTCTGGATCGTACCAATGCGAACTCCACACGAATATGCCCTGAACCTGTACCCCTCATTACCTCCCTGTCTCACTGTAACGTCCCAACGCTGAACTCCACACAAATATGCCCTGAACCGGTCCCCTCCATAACCTGCCTGTCTCACTGGAACGTACCATTGCAGAACACCACACAAATATGCCCTGAACCTGTACCCCTCCATAACCTCCCTGTCTCACTGGAACGTACCAATGCAGAACTCCACACAAATATGCCCTGAACCTGTACCCCTCCATAAACTCCCTGTCTCACTGGAACGTACCAATGCAGAACTCCACACAAATATGCCCTGAACCTGTACCCCTCCATAACCTCCCTGTCTCACTGGAACGTCCCAACGCAGAGCACCACACAAATATGCCCTGAACCTGTACCACTCCATAACCTCCCAGTCTCACTGGAACGTACCAATGCAGAACTCCACACAAATATGCCCTGAACCTGTACCCGTCCATAACCTCCCTGTCTCACTGGAACTTACCAATGCAGAACTCCACACAAATATGCCCTGAACCTGTACCCTCCATAACCTCATTGTCTCACTGGAACGTACCAATGCTGTACTCCACACAAATATGCCCTGAACCTGTACCCCTCCATAACCTCACTGTCTCACTGGAACGTACCAATGCAGAACTCCACACAAACATGCCCTGAACCTGTACCCTCCATATCCTCATTGTCTCACTG
Source organism: Hemitrygon akajei (assembly GCF_048418815.1). Classification (NCBI taxonomy): domain Eukaryota; kingdom Metazoa; phylum Chordata; class Chondrichthyes; order Myliobatiformes; family Dasyatidae; genus Hemitrygon; species Hemitrygon akajei. The sequence goes on along the minus strand of NW_027331981.1, from coordinate 242,654 downwards.
GAACGTACCAATGCTGTACTCCACACAAATATGCCCTGAACATGTACCCGTCCATATTCTCCCTGTCTCAGTGGAACGTCCCACTGCAGAACTCCACACAAATTTGCCATGAACCTGTACCCTCCATAACCTCCCTGTCTGACTGGAAAGTACCAATGCAGAACTCCACACAAATATGCCCTGAAACTGTACCCGACCATAATCTCCCTGTCTCACAGGAACGTACCACTGCAGAACTCCACACAAATATGCCCTGAACCTGTACCCTGCATAACCTCCCTGTCTCACTGGAACGTACCAATGCAGAACTACAGACAAATATGCCCTGAACCTGTACCCGTCCATAACCTCCCTGTCTCACTGGAACGCACCAATGCCGAACTCCACACAAATATGCCCTGAAGCTGTACCCTCCATAACCTCCCTGTCTCGCTGGAATGTACCAATGCAGAACTACACACAAATATGCCCTGAACCTGTACCCCTCCATAATCTCCCTGTCTCACTGGAAGGTACCAATGCAGAACTCCACACAAATATGCCCTGAACCTGTACCCCTCCATAACCTCCCTGTCTCTCTGGATCGTACCAATGCAGAACATCACACAAATATGCCCTGAACCTGTACCCCTCATTACCTCCCTGTCTCACTGGAACGTCCCAACGCAGAACTCCACACAAATATGCCCTGAACCTGTCCCCTCCATAACCTGCCTGTCTCGCTGGAACGTACCAATGCAGAACTCCACACAAATATACCCTGAACCTGTACCCCTCCATAACCTCCCTGTCTCACTGGAACTTACCAATGCAGAACTCCACACAAATATGCCCTGAACCTGTACCCTCCATAACCTCATTATCTCACTGGTACGTACCAATGCTGTACTCCACACAAATATGCCCTGAACCTGTACCCCTCCATAACCTCCCTGTCTCACTGGAACTTACCAATGCAGAACTCCACACAAATATGCCCTGAACCTGTACCCTCCATAACCTCATTATCTCACTGGTACGTACCAATGCTGTACTCCACACAAATTTGCCCTGAACCTGTACCCCTCCATAACCTCACTGTCTCACTGGAACGTACCAATGCAGAACTCCACACAAACATGCCCTGAACCTGTACCCTCCATATCCTCATTGTCTCACTGGAACGTACCAATGCTGTACTCCACACAAATATGCCCTGAACATGAACCCGTCCATATTCTCCCTGTCTCAGTGGAACGTCCCACTGCAGAACTCCACACAAATTTGCCATGAACCTGTACCCTCCGTAACCTCCCTGTCTGACTGGAAAGTACCAATGCTGAACTCCACACATATATGCCCTGAAACTGTACCCGACCATAATCTCCCTGTCTCACAGGAACGTACCACTGCAGAACCCCACACAAATATGCCCTGAACCTGTACCCTGCATAACCTCCATGTCTCACTGGAACGTACCAATGCAGAACTACACACAAATATGCCCTGAACCTGTACCCCTCCATAACCTCCCTGTCTCACTGGAACGCACCAATGCCGAACTCCAGTCAAATATGCCCTGAACCTGTACCCTGCATAACCTCCCTGTCTCACTGGAACGTACCATTGCAGAACACCACACAAATGTGCCCTGAACCTGTACCCCTCCATAACCACCCTGTCTCACTGGAACGTACCAATGCAGAACACCACACAAATATGCCCTGAAACTGTTCCCGTCCATAACCTCCCAGTATCACTGGAACGTACCACTGCAGAACTCCACACAAATATGCCCTGAACCTGTACCATGCATAACCTCCCTGTCTCACTGGAACGTACCAATGCAGAACTACACACAAATATGCCCTTAACCTGTACCCCTCCATAACCTCCCAGTCTCACTGGAACGCACCAATGCCGAACTCCACTCAAATATGCCCTGAACCTGTACCCTGCATAACCTGCCTGTCTCACTGGAGCGTACCATTGCAGAACCCCACACAAATAGGCCCTGAACCTGTACCCCTCCATAACCACCCTGTCTAACTGGAACGCACCAATGCAGAACTCCACACAAATATAACCTGAACCTGTACCCGTCCATATTCTCCCTGTCTCAGTAGAACGTCCCACTGCAGAACTCCACACAAATTTGCCATGAACCTGTACCCTCCATAACCTCCCTGTCTGACTGGAAAGTACCAATGCAGAACTCCACACAAATATGCCCTGAAACTGTACCCGACCATAATCTCCCTGTCTCACAGGAACGTACCACTGCAGAACTCCACACAAATATGCCCTGAACCTGTACCCTGCATAACCTCCCTGTCTCACTGGAACGTACCAATGCAGAACTACAGACAAATATGCCCTGAACCTGTACCCGTCCATAACCTCCCTGTCTCACTGGAACGCACCAATGCCGAACTCCACACAAATATGCCCTGAAGCTGTACCCTCCATAACCTCCCTGTCTCACTGGAATGTACCAATGCAGAACTACACACAAATACGCCCTGAACCTGTACCCCTCCATAATCACCCTGTCTCACTGGAAGGTACCAATGCAGAACTCCACACAAATATGCCCTGAACCTGTACCCCTCCATAACCTCCCTGTCTCTCTGGATCGTACCAATGCAGAACATCACACAAATATGCCCTGAACCTGTACCCCTCATTACCTCCCTGTCTCACTGGAACGTCCCAACGCAGAACTCCACACAAATATGCCCTGAACCTGTCCCCTCCATAACCTGCCTGTCTCGCTGGAACGTACCAATGCAGAACTCCACACAAATATACCCTGAACCTGTACCCCTCCATAACCTCCCTGTCTCACTGGAACTTACCAATGCAGAACTCCACACAAATATGCCCTGAACCTGTACCCTCCATAACCTCATTATCTCACTGGTACGTACCAATGCTGTACTCCACACAAATATGCCCTGAACCTGTACCCCTCCATAACCTCCCTGTCTCACTGGAACTTACCAATGCAGAACTCCACACAAATATGCCCTGAACCTGTACCCTCCATAACCTCATTATCTCACTGGTACGTACCAATGCTGTACTCCACACAAATTTGCCCTGAACCTGTACCCCTCCATAACCTCACTGTCTCACTGGAACGTACCAATGCAGAACTCCACACAAACATGCCCTGAACCTGTACCCTCCATATCCTCATTGTCTCACTGGAACGTACCAATGCTGTACTCCACACAAATATGCCCTGAACATGAACCCGTCCATATTCTCCCTGTCTCAGTGGAACGTCCCACTGCAGAACTCCACACAAATTTGCCATGAACCTGTACCCTCCGTAACCTCCCTGTCTGACTGGAAAGTACCAATGCTGAACTCCACACATATATGCCCTGAAACTGTACCCGACCATAATCTCCCTGTCTCACAGGAACGTACCACTGCAGAACCCCACACAAATATGCCCTGAACCTGTACCCTGCATAACCTCCATGTCTCACTGGAACGTACCAATGCAGAACTACACACAAATATGCCCTGAACCTGTACCCCTCCATAACCTCCCTGTCTCACTGGAACGCACCAATGCCGAACTCCAGTCAAATATGCCCTGAACCTGTACCCTGCATAACCTCCCTGTCTCACTGGAACGTACCATTGCAGAACACCACACAAATGTGCCCTGAACCTGTACCCCTCCATAACCACCCTGTCTCACTGGAACGTACCAATGCAGAACACCACACAAATATGCCCTGAAACTGTTCCCGTCCATAACCTCCCAGTATCACTGGAACGTACCACTGCAGAACTCCACACAAATATGCCCTGAACCTGTACCATGCATAACCTCCCTGTCTCACTGGAACGTACCAATGCAGAACTACACACAAATATGCCCTTAACCTGTACCCCTCCATAACCTCCCAGTCTCACTGGAACGCACCAATGCCGAACTCCACTCAAATATGCCCTGAACCTGTACCCTGCATAACCTGCCTGTCTCACTGGAGCGTACCATTGCAGAACCCCACACAAATAGGCCCTGAACCTGTACCCCTCCATAACCACCCTGTCTAACTGGAACGCACCAATGCAGAACTCCACACAAATATAACCTGAACCTGTACCCGTCCATATTCTCCCTGTCTCAGTAGAACGTCCCACTGCAGAACTCCACACAAATTTGCCATGAACCTGTACCCTCCATAACCTCCCTGTCTGACTGGAAAGTACCAATGCAGAACTCCACACAAATATGCCCTGAAACTGTACCCGACCATAATCTCCCTGTCTCACAGGAACGTACCACTGCAGAACTCCACACAAATATGCCCTGAACCTGTACCCTGCATAACCTCCCTGTCTCACTGGAACGTACCAATGCAGAACTACAGACAAATATGCCCTGAACCTGTACCCGTCCATAACCTCCCTGTCTCACTGGAACGCACCAATGCCGAACTCCACACAAATATGCCCTGAAGCTGTACCCTCCATAACCTCCCTGTCTCACTGGAATGTACCAATGCAGAACTACACACAAATACGCCCTGAACCTGTACCCCTCCATAATCACCCTGTCTCACTGGAAGGTACCAATGCAGAACTCCACACAAATATGCCCTGAACCTGTACCCCTCCATAACCTCCCTGTCTCTCTGGATCGTACCAATGCAGAACATCACACAAATATGCCCTGAACCTGTACCCCTCATTACCTCCCTGTCTCACTGGAACGTCCCAACGCAGAACTCCACACAAATATGCCCTGAACCTGTCCCCTCCATAACCTGCCTGTCTCGCTGGAACGTACCAATGCAGAACTCCACACAAATATACCCTGAACCTGTACCCCTCCATAACCTCCCTGTCTCACTGGAACTTACCAATGCAGAACTCCACACAAATATGCCCTGAACCTGTACCCTCCATAACCTCATTGTCTCACTGGTACGTACCAATGCTGCACTCCACATAAATATGCCCTGAACCTGTACGCCTCCATAACCTCACTGTCTCACTGGAACGTACCAATGCAGAACTCCACACAAACATGCCCTGAACCTGTACCCTCCATATCCTCATTGTCTCACTGGAACGTACCAATGCTGTACTCCACACAAATATGCCCTGAACATGTACCCGTCCATATTCTCCCTGTCTCAGTGGAACGTCCCACTGCAGAACTCCACACAAATTTGCCATGAACATGTACCCTCCATAACCTCCTTGTCTGACTGGAAAGTACCAATGCAGAACTCCACACAAATATGCCCTGAAACTGTACCCGACCATAATCTCCCTGTCTCACAGGAACGTACCACTGCAGAACCCCACACAAATATGCCCTGAACCTGTAACCTGCATAACCTCCCTGTCTCACTGGAACGTACCAATGCAGAACTACACACAAATATGCCCTGAACCTGTACCCCTCCATAACCTCCCTGTCTCACTGGAACGCACCAATGCCGAACTCCACTCAAATATGCCCTGAACCTGTACCCTGCATAACCTCCCTGTCTCACTGGAACGTACTATTGCAGAACACCACACAAATGTGCCCCGAACCTGTACCCCTCCATAACCACCCTGTCTCACTGGAACGTACCAATGCAGAACACCACACAAATATGCCCAGAAACTGTTCCCGTCCATAACCTCCCAGTCTCACTGGAACGTACCAATGCAGAACTACACACAAATATGCCCTGAACCTGTACCCCTCCATAACCTCCCAGTCTCACTGGAACGCACCAATGCCGAACTCCACTCAAATATGCCCTGAACCTGTACCCTGCATAACCTGCCTGTCTCACTGGAGCGTACCATTGCAGAACCCCACACAAATAGGCCCTGAACCTGTACCCCTCCATAACCACCCTGTCTAACTGGAACGCACCAATGCAGAACTCCACACAAATATATCCTGAACCTGTACCCCTCCATAACCTCCCTATCTCACTGGAATGTACCAATGCAGAACTCCACCCAAATATGCCCTGAACCTGTATCCCTGCATAACCTCCCTGTCTCACTGGAACGTACCAATGCAGAACTACACAAAAATATGCCCTGAACCTGTACCCCTCCATAACCTCCCTGTCTCACTGGAACGCACCAATGCCGAACTCCACTCAAATATGCCCTGAACCTCTACCCTCCATAACCTCATTGTCTCACTGGAATTTACCAATGCTGTACTCCACACAAATATGCCCTGAACCTGTACCCCTCCATATCCTCATTGTCTCACTGGAACATACCAATGCTGTACTCCACACAAATATGCCCTGAACATGTACCCGTCCATATTCTCCCTGTCTCAGTAGAACGTCCCACTGCAGAACTCCACACAAATTTGCCATGAACCTGTACCCTCCATAACCTCCCTGTCTGACTGGAAAGTACCAATGCAGAACTCCACACAAATATGCCCTGAACCTGTACCCCTCCATAACCTCCCTGTCTCTCTGGATCGTACCAATGCAGAACATCACACAAATATGCCCTGAACCTGTACCCCTCATTACCTCCCTGTCTCACTGGAACGTCCCAACGCAGAACTCCACACAAATATGCCCTGAACCTGTCCCCTCCATAACCTGCCTGTCTCGCTGGAACGTACCAATGCAGAACTCCACACAAATATACCCTGAACCTGTACCCCTCCATAACCTCCCTGTCTCACTGGAACTTACCAATGCAGAACTCCACACAAATATGCCCTGAACCTGTACCCTCCATAACCTCATTGTCTCACTGGTACGTACCAATGCTGCACTCCACATAAATATGCCCTGAACCTGTACGCCTCCATAACCTCACTGTCTCACTGGAACGTACCAATGCAGAACTCCACACAAACATGCCCTGAACCTGTACCCTCCATATCCTCATTGTCTCACTGGAACGTACCAATGCTGTACTCCACACAAATATGCCCTGAACATGTACCCGTCCATATTCTCCCTGTCTCAGTGGAACGTCCCACTGCAGAACTCCACACAAATTTCCCATGAACATGTACCCTCCATAACCTCCCTGTCTGACTGGAAAGTACCAATGCAGAACTCCACACAAATATGCCCTGAAACTGTACCCGACCATAATCTCCCTGTCTCACAGGAACGTACCACTGCAGAACCCCACACAAATATGCCCTGAACCTGTACCCTGCATAACCTCCCTGTCTCACTGGAACGTACCAATGCAGAACTACACACAAATATGCCCTGAACCTGTACCCCTCCATAACCTCCCTGTCTCACTGGAACGCACCAATGCCGAACTCCACTCAAATATGCCCTGAACCTGTACCCTGCATAACCTCCCTGTCTCACTGGAACGTACTATTGCAGAACACCACACAAATGTGCCCTGAACCTGTACCCCTCCATAACCACCCTGTCTCACTGGAACGTACCAATGCAGAACACCACACAAATATGCCCAGAAACTGTTCCCGTCCATAACCTCCCAGTCTCACTGGAACGTACCAATGCAGAACTACACACAAATATGCCCTGAACCTGTACCCTGCATAACCTGCCTGTCTCACTGGAGCGTACCATTGCAGAACTCCACACAAATATAACCTGAACCTGTACCCCTCCATAACCTCCCTATCTCACTGGAATGTACCAATGCAGAACTCCACCCAAATATGCCCTGAACCTGTATCCCTGCATAACCTCCCTGTCTCACTGGAACGTACCAATGCAGAACTACACAAAAATATGCCCTGAACCTGTACCCCTCCATAACCTCCCTGTCTCACTGGAACGCACCAATGACGAACTCCACTCAAATATGCCCTGAACCTCTACCCTCCATAACCTCATTGTCTCACTGGAATTTACCAATGCTGTACTCCACACAAATATGCCCTGAACCTGTACCCCTCCATATCCTCATTGTCTCACTGGAACGTACCAATGCTGTACTCCACACAAATATGCCCTGAACATGTACCCGTCCATATTCTCCCTGTCTCAGTAGAACGTCCCACTGCAGAACTCCACACAAATTTGCCATGAACCTGTACCCTCCATAACCTCCCTGTCTGACTGGAAAGTACCAATGCAGAACTCCACACAAATATGCCCTGAACCTGTACCCCTCCATAACCTCCCTGTCTCTCTGGATCGTACCAATGCAGAACATCACACAAATATGCCCTGAACCTGTACCCCTCATTACCTCCCTGTCTCACTGGAACGTCCCAACGCAGAACTCCACACAAATATGCCCTGAACCTGTCCCCTCCATAACCTGCCTGTCTCGCTGGAACGCACCAATGCAGAACTCCACACAAAAATACCCTGAACCTGTACCCCTCCATAACCTCCCTGTCTCACTGGAACTTACCAATGCAGAACTCCACACAAATATGCCCTGAACCTAAACCCTCCATAACCTCATTGTCTCACTGGTACGTACCAATGCTGCACTCCACATAAATATGCCCTGAACCTGTACCCCTCCATAACCTCACTGTCTCACTGGAACGTACCAATGCAGAACTCCACACAAACATGCCCTGAACCTGTACCCTCCATATCCTCATTGTCTCACTGGAACGTACCAATGCTGTACTCCACACAAATATGCCCTGAACATGTACCCGTCCATATTCTCCCTGTCTCAGTGGAACGTCCCACTGCAGAACTCCACACAAATTTGCCATGAACATGTACCCTCCATAACCTCCCTGTCTGAATGGAAAGTACCAATGCAGAACTCCACACAAATATGCCCTGAAACTGTACCCGACCATAATCTCCCTGTCTCACAGGAACGTACCACTGCAGAACCCCACACAAATATGCCCTGAACCTGTACCCTGCAGAACCTCCCTGTCTCACTGGAACGTACCAATGCAGAACTACACACAAATATGCCCTGAACCTGTACCCCTCCATAACCTCCCTGTCTCACTGGAACGCACCAATGCCGAACTCCACTCAAATATGCCCTGAACCTGTACCCTGCATAACCTCCCTGTCTCACTGGAACGTACCATTGCAGAACACCACACAAATGTGCCCTGAACCTGTACCCCTCCATAACCACCCTGTCTCACTGGAACGTACCAATGCAGAACACCACACAAATATGCCCAGAAACTGTTCCCGTCCATAACCTCCCAGTCTCACTGGAACGTACCAATGCAGAACTACACACAAATATGCCCTGAACCTGTACCCCTCCATAACCTCCCAGTCTCACTGGAACGCACCAATGCCAAACTCCACTCAAATATGCCCTGAACCTGTACCCTGCATAACCTGCCTGTCTCACTGGAGCGTACCATTGCAGAACACCACACAAATAGGCCCTGAACCTGTACCCCTCCATAACCACCCTGTCTAACTGGAACGCACCAATGCAGAACTCCACACAAATATAACCTGAACCTGTACCCCTCCATAACCTCCCTATCTCACTGGAATGTACCAATGCAGAACTCCACCCAAATATGCCCTGAACCTGTATCCCTGCATAACCTCCCTGTCTCACTGGAACGTACCAATGCAGAACTACACAAAAATATGCCCTGAACCTGTACCCCTCCATAACCTCCCTGTCTCACTGGAACGCACCAATGCCGAACTCCACTCAAATATGCCCTGAACCTGTACCCTCCATAAACTCATTGTCTCACTGGAACGTACCAATGCTGTACTCCACACAAATATGCCCTGAACCTGTACCCCTCCATATCCTCATTGTCTCACTGGAACGTACCAATGCTGTACTCCACAAAAATATGCATTGAACCTGTACCCTCCATAACCTCCCTGTCTCACTGGAACGTACCACTGCAGAACTCCACACAAATTTACCATGAACCTGTACCCTCCATAACCTCCCTGTCTGACTGGAAAGTACCAATGCAGAACTCCACACAAATATGCCCTGAAATTGTACCCGACCATAATCTCCATGTCTCACAGGAACGTACCACTGCAGAACTCCACACAAATATGCCCTGAACCTGTACCCTGCATAACCTCCCTGTCTCACTGGAACGTACCAATGCAGAACTACACACAAATATGCCCTGAACCTGTACCCCTCCATAACCTCCCTGTCTCACTGGAACGCACCAATGCCGAACTCCACTGAAATATGCCCTGAACCTGTACCCTGCATAACCTCCCTGTCTCACTAGAAAGTACCAATGCAGAACTCCACACAAATATGCCCTGAACCTGTACCCGTCCATAACCTCCCTGTCTCACTGGAACGTCCCACTGCAGAACTCAACACAAATATGCCCTGAAGCTGTACCCTCCATAAGCTCCCTGTCTCACTGGAATGTACCAATGCAGAACTACACACTAATATGCCCTGAACCTGTACCCCTCCATAATCGCCCTGTCTCTCTGGATCGTACCAATGCAGAACTCCACACGAATATGCCCTGAACCTGTACCCCTCATTACCTCCCTGTCTCACTGTAACGTCCCAACGCAGAACTCCACACAAATATGCCCTGAACCGGTCCCCTCCATAACCTGCCTGTCTCACTGGAACGTACCATAGCAGAACACCACACAAATATGCCCTGAACCTGTACCCCTCCATAACCTCCCTGTCTCACTGGAACGTACCAATGCAGAACTCCACACAAATATGCCCTGAACCTGTACCCCTCCATAAACTCCCTGTCTCACTGGAACGTACCAATGCAGAGCTCTACACAAATATGCCCTGAACCTGTACCACTCCATAACCTCCCAGTCTCACTGGAACGTACCAATGCAGAACTCCACACAAATATGCCCTGAACCTGTACCCCTCCATAACCTCCCTGTCACACTGGAACTTACCAATGCAGAACTCCACACAAATATGCCCTGAACCTGTACCCTCCATAACCTCCCTGTCTGACTGGAAAGTACCAATGCAGAACTCCACACAAATATGCCCTGAAACTGTACCCGACCATAATCTCCCTGTCTCACAGGAACGTACCAATGCAGAACTACACACAAATATGCCCTGAACCTGTACCCTGCAAAACCTCCCTGTCTCACTGGAATGTACCAATGCCGAACTACACACAAATATGCCCTGAAGCTGTACCCTGCATAACCGCCCTGTCTCACTGGAACGTACCAATGCAGAACTACACACAAATATGCCCTGAACCTGTACCCCTCCATAACCTCCCTGTCTCACTGGAACGCACCAATGCCGAACTCCACTCAAATATACCCTGAACCTGTACCCTGCATAACCTCCCTGTCTCACTGGAACGTACCATTGCAGAACACCACACAAATGTGCCCTGAACCTGTACCCCTCCATAACCACCCTGTCTCACTGGAACGTACCAATGCAGAACACCACACAAATATGCCCTGAAACTGTTCCCGTCCATAACCTCCCTGTCTCACTGGAACGTACCAATGCAGAACTACACACAAATATGCCCTGAACCTGTACCCCTCCATAACCTCATTGTCTCACTGGTACGTACCAATGCTGTACTCCACACAAATATGCCCTGAACCTGTACCCCTCCATAACCTCACTGTCTCACTGGAACGTACCAATGCAGAACTCCACACAAACATGCCCTGAACCTGTACCCTCCATATCCTCATTGTCTCCCTGGAACGTACCAATGCTGTACTCCACACAAATATGCCCTGAAACTGTACCCGACCATAATCTCCCTGTCTCACAGGAACGTACCACTGCAGAACCCCACACAAATATGCCCTGAACCTGTACCCTGCATAACCGCCCTGTCTCACTGGAACGTACCAATGCAGAACTACACACAAATATGCCCTGAACCTGTACCCCTCCATAACCTCCCTGTCTCACTGGAACGCACCAATGCCGAACTCCACTCAAATATACCCTGAACCTGTACCCTGCATAACCTCCCTGTCTCACTGGAACGTACCATTGCAGAACACCACACAAATGTGCCCTGAACCTGTACCCCTCCATAACCACCCTGTCTCACTGGAACGTACCAATGCAGAACACCACACAAATATGCCCTGAAACTGTTCCCGTCCATAACCTCCCTGTCTCACTGGAACGTACCAATGCAGAACTACACACAAATATGCCCTGAACCTGTACCCCTCCATAACCTCCCAGTCTCACTGGAACGCACCAATGCCGAACTCCACTCAAATATGCCCTGAACCTGTACCCTGCATAACCTGCCTGTCTCACTGGAGCGTACCATTGCAGAACACCACACAAATAGGCCCTGAACCTGTACCCTCCATAACCTCATTGTCTCACTGGTACGTACCAATGCTGTACTCCACACAAATATGCCCTGAACCTGTACCCCTCCATAACCTCACTGTCTCACTGGAACGTACCAATGCAGAACTCCACACAAACATGCCCTGAACCTGTACCCTCCATATCCTCATTGTCTCCCTGGAACGTACCAATGCTGTACTCCACACAAATATGCCCTGAAACTGTACCCGACCATAATCTCCCTGTCTCACAGGAACGTACCACTGCAGAACCCCACACAAATATGCCCTGAACCTGTACCCTGCATAACCGCCCTGTCTCACTGGAACGTACCAATGCAGAACTACACACAAATATGCCCTGAACCTGTACCCCTCCATAACCTCCCTGTCTCACTGGAACGCACCAATGCCGAACTCCACTCAAATATACCCTGAACCTGTACCCTGCATAACCTCCCTGTCTCACTGGAACGTACCATTGCAGAACACCACACAAATGTGCCCTGAACCTGTACCCCTCCATAACCACCCTGTCTCACTGGAACGTACCAATGCAGAACACCACACAAATATGCCCTGAAACTGTTCCCGTCCATAACCTCCCTGTCTCACTGGAACGTACCAATGCAGAACTACACACAAATATGCCCTGAACCTGTACCCCTCCATAACCTCCCAGTCTCACTGGAACGCACCAATGCCGAACTCCACTCAAATATGCCCTGAACCTGTACCCTGCATAACCTGCCTGTCTCACTGGAGCGTACCATTGCAGAACACCACACAAATAGGCCCTGAACCTGTACCCCTCCATAACCACCCTGTCTAACTGGAACGCACCAATGCAGAACTCCACACAAATATAACCTGAACCTGTACCCCTCCATAACCTCCCTATCTCACTGGAATGTACCAATGCAGAACTCCACCCAAATATGCCCTGAACCTGTATCCCTGCATAACCTCCCTGTCTCACTGGAACGTACCAATGCAGAACTACACAAAAATATGCCCTGAACCTGTACCCCTCCATAACCTCCCTGTCTCACTGGAACGCACCAATGCCGAACTCCACTCAAATATGCCCTGAACCTGTACCCTCCATAACCTCATTGTCTCACTGGAACGTACCAATGCTGTACTCCACACAAATATGCCCTGAACCTGTACCCCTCCATAACCTCCCTGTCTCACTGGAACGTACCAATGCAGAACTCCACACAAACTTGCCCTGAACCTGTACCCTCCATATCCTCATTGTCTCACTGGAACGTACCAATGCTGTACTCCACACAAATATGCATTGAACCTGTACCCTCCATAACCTCCCTGTCTCACTGGAACGTACCACTGCAGAACTCCACACAAATTTACCATGAACCTGTACCCTCCATAACCTCCCTGTCTGACTGGAAAGTACCAATGCAGAACTCCACACAAATATGCCCTGAAACTGTACCCGACCATAATCTCCCTGTCTCACAGGAACGTACCACTGCAGAACTCCACACAAATATGCCCTGAACCTGTACCCTGCATAACCTCCCTGTCTCACTGGAACGTACCAATGCAGAACTACACACAAATATGCCCTGAACCTGTACCCCCTCCATAACCTCCCAGTCTCACTGGAACGCACCAATGCCGAACTCCACTCAAATATGCCCTGAACCTGTACCCCTCCATAACCTCCCTGTCTCACTGGAACGTCCCAACGCAGAACTCCACACAAATATGCCCTGCACCTGTACCACTCCATAACCTCCAAGTCTCACTGGAACGTACCAATGCAGAACTCCACACAAATATACCCTGAACCTGTACCCCTCCATAACTTCCCTGTCTCACTGGAACTTACCAATGCAGAACTCCACACAAATATGCCCTGAACCTGTACCCTCCATAACCTCATTGTCTCACTGGAACGTACCAATGCTGTACTCCACACAAATATGCCCTGAACCTGTACCCCTCCATAACCTCACTGTCTCACTGGAACGTACCAATGCAGAACTCCACACAAACATGCACTGAACCTGTTCCCCTCCATAACTTCCCTGTCTCACTGGAACTTACCAATGCAGAACTCCACACAAACATGCCCTGAACCTGTACCCTCCATAACCTCATTGTCTCACTGGTACGTACCAATGCTGTACTCCATACAAATATGCCCTGAACCTGTACCCCTCCATAACCTCACTGTCTCACTGGAACGTACCAATGCAGAACTCCACACAAACATGCCCTGAACCTGTACCATCCATATCCTCATTGCCTCACTGGAACGTACCAATGCTGTACTCCACACAAATATGCCCTGAACATGTACCCGTCCATAACCTCCCTGTCTGACTGGAACGCACCAATGCCGAACTCCACTCAAATATGCCCTGAACCTGTACCCTGCATAACCTCCCTGTCTCACTGGAAAGTACCAATGCAGAACTACACACAAATATGCCCTGAAGCTGTACCCTGCATAACCTCCCTGTCTCACTGGAATGTACCAATGCAGAACTACACACAAATATGCCCTGAACCTGTACCCCTCCATAATCTCCCTGTCTCACTGGAAGGTACCAATGCAGAACTCCACACAAATATGCCCTGAACCTGTACCCCTCCATAACCTCCCTGTCTCTCTGGATCGTACCAATGCAGAACATCACACAAATATGCCCTGAACCTGTACCCCTCATTAACTCCCTGTCTCACTGGAACGTCCCAACGCAGAACTCCACACAAATATGCCCTGTACCTGTCCCCTCCATAACCTGCCTGTCTCGCTGGAACGTACCAATGCAGAACTCCACACAAATATGCCCTGAACCTGTACCCTCCATAACCTCATTGTCTCACTGGTACGTACCAATGCTGTACTCCACACAAATATGCCCTGAACCTGTACCCCTCCATAACCTCACTGTCTCACTGGAACGTACCAATGCAGAACTCCACACAAACATGCCCTGAACCTGTACCCTCCATATCCTCATTGTCTCACTGGAACGTACCAATGCTGTACTCCACACAAATATGCCCTGAACATGTACCCGTCCATATTCTCCCTGTCTCAGTGGAACGTCCCACTGCAGAACTCCACACAAATTTGCCATGAACCTGTACCCTCCATAACCTCCCTGTCTCACAGGAACGTACCACTGCAGAACCCCACACAAATATGCCCTGAACCTGTACCCTGCATAACCTCCCTGTCTCACTGGAACGTACCAATGCAGAACTACACACAAATATGCCCTGAACCTGTACCCCTCCATAACCTCCCTGTCTCACTGGAACGCACCAATGCCGAACTCCACTCAAATATGCCCTGAACCTGTACCCTGCATAACCTCCCTGTCTCACTGGAACGTACCATTGCAGAACACCACACAAATGTGCCCTGAACCTGTACCCCTCCATAACCACCCTGTCTCACTGGAACGTACCAATGCAGAACACCACACAAATATGCCCTGAAACTGTTCCCGTCCATAACCTCCCTGTCTCACTGGAACGTACCAATGCAGAACTACACACAAATATGCCCTGAACCTGTACCCCTCCATAACCTCCCAGTCTCACTGGAACGCACCAATGCCGAACTCCACTCAAATATGCCCTGAACCTGTACCCTGCATAACCTGCCTGTCTCACTGGAGCGTACCATTGCAGAACACCACACAAATAGGCCCTGAACCTGTACCCCTCCATAACCACCCTGTCTAACTGGAACGCACCAATGCAGAACTCCACACAAATATAACCTGAACCTGTACCACTCCATAACCTCCCTATCTCACTGGAATGTACCAATGCAGAACTCCACCCAAATATGCCCTGAACCTGTATCCCTGCATAACCTCCCTGACTCACTGGAACGTACCAATGCAGAACTACACAAAAATATGCCCTGAACCTGTACCCCTCCATAACCGCCCTGTCTCACTGGAACGCACCAATGCCGAACTCCACTCAAATATGCCCTGAACCTGTACCCTCCATAACCTCATTGTCTCACTGGAACGTACCAACGCTGTACTCCACACAAATATGCTCTGAACCTGTACCCCTCCATAACCTCCCTGTCTCACTGGAACGTACCAATGCAGAACTCCACACAAACTTGCCCTGAACCTGTACCCTCCATATCCTCATTGTCTCACTGGAACGTACCAATGCTGTACTCCACACAAATATGCATTGAACCTGTACCCTCCATAACCTCCCTGTCTCACTGGAACGTACCACTGCAGAACTCCACACAAATTTACCATGAACCTGTACCCTCCATAACCTCCCTGTCTGACTGGAAAGTACCAATGCAGAACTCCACACAAATATGCCCTGAAACTGTACCCGACCATAATCTCCCTGTCTCACAGGAACGTACCACTGCAGAACTCCACACAAATATGCCCTGAACCTGTACCCTGCATAACCTCCCTGTCTCACTGGAACGTACCAATGCAGAACTACACACAAATATGCCCTGAACCTGTACCCCTCCATAACCTCCCTGTCTCACTGGAACGCACCAATGCCGAACTCCACTGAAATATGCCCTGAACCTGTACCCTGCATAACCTCCCTGTCTCACTGGAACGTACCATTGCAGAACACCACACAAATGTGCCCTGAACCTGTACCCCTCCATAACCACCCTGTCTCACTGGAACGTACCAATGCAGAACACCACACAAATATGCCCTGAAACTGTTCCCGTCCATAACCTCCCTGTCTCACTGGAACGTACCAATGCAGAACTACACACAAATATGCCCTGAACCTGTACCCCTCCATAACCTCCCAGTCTCACTGGAACGCACCAATGCCGAACTCCACTCAAATATGCCCTGAACCAGTACCCTGCATAACCTGCCTGTCTCACTGGATCGTACCATTGCAGAACACCACACAAATAGGCCCTGAACCTGTACCCCTCCATAACCACCCTGTCTAACTGGAACGCACCAATGCAGAACTCCACACAAATATAACCTGAACCTGTACCACTCCATAACCTCCCTATCTCACTGGAATGTACCAATGCAGAACTCCACCCAAATATGCCCTGAACCTGTATCCCTGCATAACCTCCCTGTCTCACTGGAACGTACCAATGCAGAACTACACAAAAATATGTCCTGAACCTGTACCCCTCCATAACCTCCCTGTCTCACTGGAACGCACCAATGCCGAACTCCACTCAAATATGCCCTGAACCTGTACCCTCCATAACCTCATTGTCTCACTGGAACGTACCAATGCTGTACTCCACACAAATATGCCCTGAACCTGTACCCCTCCATAACCTCCCTGTCTCACTGGAACGTACCAATGCAGAACTCCACACAAACTTGCCCTGAACCTGTACCCTCCATATCCTCATTGTCTCACTGGAACGTACCAATGCTGTACTCCACACAAATATGCATTGAACCTGTACCCTCCATAACCTCCCTGTCTCACTGGAACGTACCACTGCAGAACTCCACACAAATTTACCATGAACCTGTACCCTCCATAACCTCCCTGTCTGACTGGAAAGTACCAATGCAGAACTCCACGCAAATATGCCCTGAAACTGTACCCTACTATAATCTCCCTGTCTCACAGGAACGTACCACTGCAGAACTCCACACAAATATGCCCTGAACCTGTACCCTGCATAACCTCCCTGTCTCACTGGAACGTACCAATGCAGAACTACACACAAATAAGCCCTGACCTTGTACCCCTCCATAACCTCCCTGTCTCACTGGAACGCACCAATGCCGAACTCCACTGAAATATGCCCTGAACCTGTACCCTGCATAACCTCCCTGTCTCACTGGAAAGTACCAATGCAGAACTCCACACAAATATGCCCTGAACCTGTACCCGTCCATAACCTCCCTGTCTCACTGGAACGTCCCACTGCAGAACTCAACACAAATATGCCCTGAAGCTGTACCCTCCATAACCTCCCTGTCTCACTGGAATGTACCAATGCAGAACTGCACACTAATATGCCCTGAACCTGTACCCCTCCATAATCTCCCTGTCTCACTGGAAGGTACCAATGCAGAACTCCACACAAATATGCCCTGAACCTGTACCCCTCCATAACCTCCCTGTCTCTCTGGATCGTACCAATGCAGAACTCCACACGAATATGCCCTGAACCTGTACCCCTCATTACCTCCCTGTCTCACTGGAACGTACCATTGCAGAACACCACACAAATATGCCCTGAACCTGTACCCCTCCATAACCTCCCTGTCTCACTGGAACGTACCAATGCAGAACTCCACACAAATATGCCCTGAACCTGTACCCTCCATATCCTCATTGTCTCACTGGAACGTACCAATGCTGTACTCCACACAAATATGCATTGAACCTGTACCCTCCATAACCTCTCTGTCTCACTGGAACGTACCAATGCAGAACTCCACACAAATATGCCCTGAACCTGTACCCCTCCATAACCTCCC
This sequence comes from Hemitrygon akajei, assembly GCF_048418815.1. Taxonomy (NCBI): domain Eukaryota; kingdom Metazoa; phylum Chordata; class Chondrichthyes; order Myliobatiformes; family Dasyatidae; genus Hemitrygon; species Hemitrygon akajei. The sequence continues at coordinate 223,942 of NW_027331981.1, read as the reverse complement.
TGTCTCACTGGAACGTCCCAACGCAGAGCACCACACAAATATGCCCTGAACCTGTACCACTCCATAACCTCCCAGTCTCACTGGAACGTACCAATGCAGAACTCCACACAAATATGCCCTGAACCTGTACCCCTCCATAACCTCCCTGTCTCACTGGAACTTACCAATGCAGATCTCCACACAAATATGCCCTGAACCTGTACCCTCCATAACCTCATTGTCTCACTGGAACGTACCAATGCTGTACTCCACACAAATATGCCCTGAACCTGTACCCCTCCATATCCTCATTGTCTCACTGGAACGTACCAATGCTGTACTCCACACAAATATGCCCTGAACATGTACCCGTCCATATTCTCCCTGTCTCGGTGGAACGTCCCACTGCAGAACTCCACACAAAAATGCATTGAACCTGTACCCTCCATAACCTCCCTGTCTCACTGGAACGTACCACTGCAGAACTCCACACAAATTTGCCATGAACCTGTACCCTCCATAACCTCCCTGTCTGACTGGAAAGTACCAATGCAGAACTCCACACAAATATGCCATGAAACTGTACCCGACCATAATCTCCCTGTCTCACAGGAACGTACCACTGCAGAACTACACACAAATATGCCCTGAACCTGTACCCCTCCATAACCTCCCAGTCTCACTGGAACGCACCAATGCCGAACTCCACTCAAATATGCCCTGAACCTGTACCCCTCCATAACCTCCCTGTCTCACTGGAACGTCCCAACGCAGAACTCCACACAAATATGCCCAGCACCTGTACCACTCCATAACCTCCCAGTCTCACTGGAACGTACCAATGCAGAACTCCACACAAATATACCCTGAACCTGTACCCCTCCATAACTTCCCTGTCTCACTGGAACTTACCAATGCAGAACTCCACACAAATATGCCCTGAACCTGTACCCTCCATAACCTCATTGTCTCACTGGAACGTACCAATGCTGTACTCCACACAAATATGCCCTGAACCTGTACCCCTCCATAACCTCACTGTCTCACTGGAACGTACCAATGCAGAACTCCACACAAACATGCACTGAACCTGTACCCTCCATATCCTCATTGTCTCACTGGAACGTACCAATGCTGTACTCCACACAAATATGCCCTGAACATGTACCCGTCCATATTCTCCCTGTCTCAGTGGAACGTCCCACTGCAGAACTCCACACAAATATGCATTGAACCTGTACCCTCCATAACCTCCCTGTCTGACTGGAACGTACCACTGCAGAACTCCACACAAATTTGCCATGAACCTGTACCCTCCATAACCTCCCTGTCTGACTGGAAAGTACCAATGCAGAACTCCACACAAATATGCCCTGAAACTGTACCCGACCATAATCTCCCTGTCTCACAGGAACGTACCACTGCAGAACTCCACACAAATATGCCCTGAACCTGTACCCTGCATAACCTACCTGTCTCACTGGAACGTACCAATGCAGAACTACACACAAATATGCCCTGAACCTGTACCCCTCCATAACCTCCCTGTCTCACTGGAAAGTACCAATGCCGAACTCCTCTCAAATATGCCCTGAACCTGTACCCTGCATAACCTCCCTGTCTCACTGGAAAGTACCAATGCAGAACTCCACACAAATATGCCCTGAACCTGTACCCGTCCATAACCTCCCTGTCTCACTGGAACGTTCCACTGCAGAACTCCACACAAATATGCCCTGAACCTGTACCCCTCCATAACCTCCCTGTCACTCTGGATCGTACCAATGCAGAACTCCACACAAATATGCCCTGAACCTGTACCCCTCATTACCTCCCTGTCTCACTGGAACGTCCCAACGCAGAACTCCACACAAATATGCCCTGAACCTGTCCCCTCCATAACCTGCCTGTCTCAATGGAACGTACCATTGCAGAACACCACACAAATATGCCCTGAACCTGTACCCCTCCATAAACTCCCTGTCTCACTGGAACGTACCAATGCAGAACTCCACACAAATATGCCCTGAACCTGTACCCCTCCATAACCTCCCTCTCTCACTGGAACGTACCAATGCAGAACTCCATACAAATATGCCCTGAACCTGTACCCCTCCATAACCTCCCTGTCTCACTGGAACGTCCCAACGCAGAACTCCACACAAATATGCCCTGAACCTGTACCACTCCATAACCTCCCAGTCTCACTGGAACGTACCAATGCTGTACTCCACACAAATATGCCCTGAACCTGTACCCTCCATAACCTCATTGTCTCACTGGTACGTACCAATTCTGTACTCCACACAAATATGCCCTGAACCTGTACCCCTCCATAACCTCACTGTCTCACTGGAACGTACCAATGCAGAACTCCACACAAACATGCCCTGAACCTGTACCCTCCATATCCTCATTGTCTCACTGGAACGTACCAATGCTGTACTCCACACAAATATGCCCTGAACATGTACCCGTCCATATTCTCCCTGTCTCAGTGGAACGTCCCACTGCAGAACTCCACACAAATTTGCCATGAACCTGTACCCTCCATAACCTCCCTGTCTGACTGGAAAGTACCAATGCAGAACTCCACACAAATATGCCCTGAACATGTACCCGTCCATATTCTCCCTGTCTCAGTGGAACGTCCCACTGCAGAACTCCACACAAATTTGCCATGAACCTGTACCCTCCATAACCTCCCTGTCTGACTGGAAAGTACCAATGCAGAACTCCACACAAATATGCCCTGAAACTGTACCCGACCATAATCTCCCTGTCTCACAGGAACGTACCACTGCAGAACCCCACACAAATATGCCCTGAACCTGTACCCTGCATAACCTCCCTGTCTCACTGGAAAGTACCAATGCAGAACTCCACACAAATATGCCCTGAACCTGTACCCGTCCATAACCTCCCTGTCTCACTGGAACGTTCCACTGCAGAACTCCACACAAATATGCCCTGAACCTGTACCCCTCCATAACCTCCTTGTCACTCTGGATCGTACCAATGCAGAACTCCACACAAATATGCCCTGAACCTGTACCCCTCATTACCTCCCTGTCTCACTGGAACGTCCCAACGCAGAACTCCACACAAATATGCCCTGAACCTGTCCCCTCCATAACCTGCCTGTCTCAATGGAACGTACCAATGCAGAACTCCATACAAATATGCCCTGAACCTGTACCCCTCCATAACCTCCCTGTCTCACTGGAACGTCCCAACGCAGAACTCCACACAAATATGCCCTGAACCTGTACCCGTCCATATTCTCCCTGTCTCAGTGGAACGTCCCACTGCAGAACTCCACACAAATATGCATTGAACCTGTACCCTCCATAACCTCCCTGTCTGACTGGAACGTACCACTGCAGAACTCCACACAAATTTGCCATGAACCTGTACCCTCCATAACCTCCCTGTCTGACTGGAAAGTACCAATGCAGAACTCCACACAAATATGCCCTGAAACTGTACCCGACCATAATCTCCCTGTCTCACAGGAACGTACCACTGCAGAACTCCACACAAATATGCCCTGAACCTGTACCCCTCATTACCTCCCTGTCTCACTGGAACGTCCCAACGCAGAACTCCACACAAATATGCCCTGAACCTGTCCCCTCCATAACCTGCCTGTCTCAATGGAACGTACCATTGCAGAACACCACACAAATATGCCCTGAACCTGTACCCCTCCATAAACTCCCTGTCTCACTGGAACGTACCAATGCAGAACTCCACACAAATATGCCCTGAACCTGTACCCCTCCATAACCTCCCTCTCTCACTGGAACGTACCAATGCAGAACTCCATACAAATATGCCCTGAACCTGTACCCCTCCATAACCTCCCTGTCTCACTGGAACGTCCCAACGCAGAACTCCACACAAATATGCCCTGAACCTGTACCACTCCATAACCTCCCAGTCTCACTGGAACGTACCAATGCTGTACTCCACACAAATATGCCCTGAACCTGTACCCTCCATAACCTCATTGTCTCACTGGTACGTACCAATTCTGTACTCCACACAAATATGCCCTGAACCTGTACCCCTCCATAACCTCACTGTCTCACTGGAACGTACCAATGCAGAACTCCACACAAACATGCCCTGAACCTGTACCCTCCATATCCTCATTGTCTCACTGGAACGTACCAATGCTGTACTCCACACAAATATGCCCTGAACATGTACCCGTCCATATTCTCCCTGTCTCAGTGGAACGTCCCACTGCAGAACTCCACACAAATTTGCCATGAACCTGTACCCTCCATAACCTCCCTGTCTGACTGGAAAGTACCAATGCAGAACTCCACACAAATATGCCCTGAACATGTACCCGTCCATATTCTCCCTGTCTCAGTGGAACGTCCCACTGCAGAACTCCACAGAAATTTGCCATGAACCTGTACCCTCCATAACCTCCCTGTCTGACTGGAAAGTACCAATGCAGAACTCCACACAAATATGCCCTGAAACTGTACCCGACCATAATCTCCCTGTCTCACAGGAACGTACCACTGCAGAACCCCACACAAATATGCCCTGAACCTGTACCCTGCATAACCTCCCTGTCTCACTGGAAAGTACCAATGCAGAACTCCACACAAATATGCCCTGAACCTGTACCCGTCCATAACCTCCCTGTCTCACTGGAACGTTCCACTGCAGAACTCCACACAAATATGCCCTGAACCTGTACCCCTCCATAACCTCCTTGTCACTCTGGATCGTACCAATGCAGAACTCCACACAAATATGCCCTGAACCTGTACCCCTCATTACCTCCCTGTCTCACTGGAACGTCCCAACGCAGAACTCCACACAAATATGCCCTGAACCTGTCCCCTCCATAACCTGCCTGTCTCAATGGAACGTACCAATGCAGAACTCCATACAAATATGCCCTGAACCTGTACCCCTCCATAACCTCCCTGCCTCACTGGAACGTCCCAACGCAGAACTCCACACAAATATGCCCTGAACCTGTACCCGTCCATATTCTCCCTGTCTCAGTGGAACGTCCCACTGCAGAACTCCACACAAATATGCATTGAACCTGTACCCTCCATAACCTCCCTGTCTGACTGGAACGTACCACTGCAGAACTCCACACAAATTTGCCATGAACCTGTACCCTCCATAACCTCCCTGTCTGACTGGAAAGTACCAATGCAGAACTCCACACAAATATGCCCTGAAACTGTACCCGACCATAATCTCCCTGTCTCACAGGAACGTACCACTGCAGAACTCCACACAAATATGCCCTGAACCTGTACCCTGCATAACCTCCCTGTCTCACTGGAACGTACCAATGCAGAACTACACACAAATATGCCCTGAACCTGTACCCCTCCATAACCTCCCTGTCTCACTGGAAAGTACCAATGCCGAACTCCTCTCAAATATGCCCTGAACCTGTACCCTGCATAACCTCCCTGTCTCACTGGAAAGTACCAATGCAGAACTCCACACAAATATGCCCTGAACCTGTACCCCTCATTACCTCCCTGTCTCACTGGAACGTCCCAACGCAGAACTCCACACAAATATGCCCTGAACCTGTCCCCTCCATAACCTGCCTGTCTCAATGGAACGTACCATTGCAGAACACCACACAAATATGCCCTGAACCTGTACCCCTCCATAAACTCCCTGTCTCACTGGAACGTACCAATGCAGAACTCCACACAAATATGCCCTGAACCTGTACCCCTCCATAACCTCCCTCTCTCACTGGAACGTACCAATGCAGAACTCCATACAAATATGCCCTGAACCTGTACCCCTCCATAACCTCCCTGTCTCACTGGAACGTCCCAACGCAGAACTCCACACAAATATGCCCTGAACCTGTACCACTCCATAACCTCCCAGTCTCACTGGAACGTACCAATGCTGTACTCCACACAAATATGCCCTGAACCTGTACCCTCCATAACCTCATTGTCTCACTGGTACGTACCAATTCTGTACTCCACACAAATATGCCCTGAACCTGTACCCCTCCATAACCTCACTGTCTCACTGGAACGTACCAATGCAGAACTCCACACAAACATGCCCTGAACCTGTACCCTCCATATCCTCATTGTCTCACTGGAACGTACCAATGCTGTACTCCACACAAATATGCCCTGAACATGTACCCGTCCATATTCTCCCTGTCTCAGTGGAACGTCCCACTGCAGAACTCCACACAAATTTGCCATGAACCTGTACCCTCCATAACCTCCCTGTCTGACTGGAAAGTACCAATGCAGAACTCCACACAAATATGCCCTGAACATGTACCCGTCCATATTCTCCCTGTCTCAGTGGAACGTCCCACTGCAGAACTCCACACAAATTTGCCATGAACCTGTACCCTCCATAACCTCCCTGTCTGACTGGAAAGTACCAATGCAGAACTCCACACAAATATGCCCTGAAACTGTACCCGACCATAATCTCCCTGTCTCACAGGAACGTACCACTGCAGAACCCCACACAAATATGCCCTGAACCTGTACCCTGCATAACCTCCCTGTCTCACTGGAAAGTACCAATGCAGAACTCCACACAAATATGCCCTGAACCTGTACCCGTCCATAACCTCCCTGTCTCACTGGAACGTTCCACTGCAGAACTCCACACAAATATGCCCTGAACCTGTACCCCTCCATAACCTCCTTGTCACTCTGGATCGTACCAATGCAGAACTCCACACAAATATGCCCTGAACCTGTACCCCTCATTACCTCCCTGTCTCACTGGAACGTCCCAACGCAGAACTCCACACAAATATGCCCTGAACCTGTCCCCTCCATAACCTGCCTGTCTCAATGGAACGTACCAATGCAGAACTCCATACAAATATGCCCTGAACCTGTACCCCTCCATAACCTCCCTGTCTCACTGGAACGTCCCAACGCAGAACTCCACACAAATATGCCCTGAACCTGTACCCGTCCATATTCTCCCTGTCTCAGTGGAACGTCCCACTGCAGAACTCCACACAAATATGCATTGAACCTGTACCCTCCATAACCTCCCTGTCTGACTGGAACGTACCACTGCAGAACTCCACACAAATTTGCCATGAACCTGTACCCTCCATAACCTCCCTGTCTGACTGGAAAGTACCAATGCAGAACTCCACACAAATATGCCCTGAAACTGTACCCGACCATAATCTCCCTGTCTCACAGGAACGTACCACTGCAGAACTCCACACAAATATGCCCTGAACCTGTACCCCTCATTACCTCCCTGTCTCACTGGAACGTCCCAACGCAGAACTCCACACAAATATGCCCTGAACCTGTCCCCTCCATAACCTGCCTGTCTCAATGGAACGTACCATTGCAGAACACCACACAAATATGCCCTGAACCTGTACCCCTCCATAAACTCCCTGTCTCACTGGAACGTACCAATGCAGAACTCCACACAAATATGCCCTGAACCTGTACCCCTCCATAACCTCCCTCTCTCACTGGAACGTACCAATGCAGAACTCCATACAAATATGCCCTGAACCTGTACCCCTCCATAACCTCCCTGTCTCACTGGAACGTCCCAACGCAGAACTCCACACAAATATGCCCTGAACCTGTACCACTCCATAACCTCCCAGTCTCACTGGAACGTACCAATGCTGTACTCCACACAAATATGCCCTGAACCTGTACCCTCCATAACCTCATTGTCTCACTGGTACGTACCAATTCTGTACTCCACACAAATATGCCCTGAACCTGTACCCCTCCATAACCTCACTGTCTCACTGGAACGTACCAATGCAGAACTCCACACAAACATGCCCTGAACCTGTACCCTCCATATCCTCATTGTCTCACTGGAACGTACCAATGCTGTACTCCACACAAATATGCCCTGAACATGTACCCGTCCATATTCTCCCTGTCTCAGTGGAACGTCCCACTGCAGAACTCCACACAAATTTGCCATGAACCTGTACCCTCCATAACCTCCCTGTCTGACTGGAAAGTACCAATGCAGAACTCCACACAAATATGCCCTGAACATGTACCCGTCCATATTCTCCCTGTCTCAGTGGAACGTCCCACTGCAGAACTCCACAGAAATTTGCCATGAACCTGTACCCTCCATAACCTCCCTGTCTGACTGGAAAGTACCAATGCAGAACTCCACACAAATATGCCCTGAAACTGTACCCGACCATAATCTCCCTGTCTCACAGGAACGTACCACTGCAGAACCCCACACAAATATGCCCTGAACCTGTACCCTGCATAACCTCCCTGTCTCACTGGAAAGTACCAATGCAGAACTCCACACAAATATGCCCTGAACCTGTACCCGTCCATAACCTCCCTGTCTCACTGGAACGTTCCACTGCAGAACTCCACACAAATATGCCCTGAACCTGTACCCCTCCATAACCTCCTTGTCACTCTGGATCGTACCAATGCAGAACTCCACACAAATATGCCCTGAACCTGTACCCCTCATTACCTCCCTGTCTCACTGGAACGTCCCAACGCAGAACTCCACACAAATATGCCCTGAACCTGTCCCCTCCATAACCTGCCTGTCTCAATGGAACGTACCAATGCAGAACTCCATACAAATATGCCCTGAACCTGTACCCCTCCATAACCTCCCTGCCTCACTGGAACGTCCCAACGCAGAACTCCACACAAATATGCCCTGAACCTGTACCCGTCCATATTCTCCCTGTCTCAGTGGAACGTCCCACTGCAGAACTCCACACAAATATGCATTGAACCTGTACCCTCCATAACCTCCCTGTCTGACTGGAACGTACCACTGCAGAACTCCACACAAATTTGCCATGAACCTGTACCCTCCATAACCTCCCTGTCTGACTGGAAAGTACCAATGCAGAACTCCACACAAATATGCCCTGAAACTGTACCCGACCATAATCTCCCTGTCTCACAGGAACGTACCACTGCAGAACTCCACACAAATATGCCCTGAACCTGTACCCTGCATAACCTCCCTGTCTCACTGGAACGTACCAATGCAGAACTACACACAAATATGCCCTGAACCTGTACCCCTCCATAACCTCCCTGTCTCACTGGAAAGTACCAATGCCGAACTCCTCTCAAATATGCCCTGAACCTGTACCCTGCATAACCTCCCTGTCTCACTGGAAAGTACCAATGCAGAACTCCACACAAATATGCCCTGAACCTGTACCCCTCATTACCTCCCTGTCTCACTGGAACGTCCCAACGCAGAACTCCACACAAATATGCCCTGAACCTGTCCCCTCCATAACCTGCCTGTCTCAATGGAACGTACCATTGCAGAACACCACACAAATATGCCCTGAACCTGTACCCCTCCATAAACTCCCTGTCTCACTGGAACGTACCAATGCAGAACTCCACACAAATATGCCCTGAACCTGTACCCCTCCATAACCTCCCTCTCTCACTGGAACGTACCAATGCAGAACTCCATACAAATATGCCCTGAACCTGTACCCCTCCATAACCTCCCTGTCTCACTGGAACGTCCCAACGCAGAACTCCACACAAATATGCCCTGAACCTGTACCACTCCATAACCTCCCAGTCTCACTGGAACGTACCAATGCTGTACTCCACACAAATATGCCCTGAACCTGTACCCTCCATAACCTCATTGTCTCACTGGTACGTACCAATTCTGTACTCCACACAAATATGCCCTGAACCTGTACCCCTCCATAACCTCACTGTCTCACTGGAACGTACCAATGCAGAACTCCACACAAACATGCCCTGAACCTGTACCCTCCATATCCTCATTGTCTCACTGGAACGTACCAATGCTGTACTCCACACAAATATGCCCTGAACATGTACCCGTCCATATTCTCCCTGTCTCAGTGGAACGTCCCACTGCAGAACTCCACACAAATTTGCCATGAACCTGTACCCTCCATAACCTCCCTGTCTGACTGGAAAGTACCAATGCAGAACTCCACACAAATATGCCCTGAAACTGTACCCGACCATAATCTCCCTGTCTCACAGGAACGTACCACTGCAGAACCCCACACAAATATGCCCTGAACCTGTACCCTGCATAACCTCCCTGTCTCACTGGAACGTACCAATGCTGTACTCCACACAAATATGCCCTGAACCTGTACCCCTCCATATCCTCATTGTCTCACTGGAACGTACCAATGCTGTACTCCACACAAATATGCCCTGAACATGTACCCGTCCATATTCTCCCTGTCTCAGTGGAACGTCCCACTGCAGAACTCCACACAAAAATGCATTGAACCTGTACCCTCCATAACCTCCCTGTCTCACTGGAACGTACCACTGCAGAACTCCACACAAATTTGCCATGAACCTGTACCCTCCATAACCTCCCTGTCTGACTGGAAAGTACCAATGCAGAACTCCACACAAATATGCCATGAAACTGTACCCGACCATAATCTCCCTGTCTCACAGGAACGTCCCAACGCAGAACTCCACACAAATATGCCCTGAACCTGTACCACTCCATATCCTCCCAGTCTCACTGGAACGTACCAATGCTGTACTCCACACAAATATGCCCTGAACCTGTACCCTCCATAACCTCATTGTCTCACTGGTACGTACCAATTCTGTACTCCACACAAATATGCCCTGAACCTGTACCCCTCCATAACCTCACTGTCTCACTGGAACGTACCAATGCAGAACTCCACACAAACATGCCCTGAACCTGTACCCTCCATATCCTCATTGTCTCACTGGAACGTACCAATGCTGTACTCCACACAAATATGCCCTGAACATGTACCCGTCCATATTCTCCCTGTCTCAGTGGAACGTCCCACTGCAGAACTCCACACAAATTTGCCATGAACCTGTACCCTCCATAACCTCCCTGTCTGACTGGAAAGTACCAATGCAGAACTCCACACAAATATGCCCTGAACATGTACCCGTCCATATTCTCCCTGTCTCAGTGGAACGTCCCACTGCAGAACTCCACAGAAATTTGCCATGAACCTGTACCCTCCATAACCTCCCTGTCTGACTGGAAAGTACCAATGCAGAACTCCACACAAATATGCCCTGAAACTGTACCCGACCATAATCTCCCTGTCTCACAGGAACGTACCACTGCAGAACCCCACACAAATATGCCCAGAACCTGTACCCTGCATAACCTCCCTGTCTCACTGGAAAGTACCAATGCAGAACTCCACACAAATATGCCCTGAACCTGTACCCGTCCATAACCTCCCTGTCTCACTGGAACGTTCCACTGCAGAACTCCACACAAATATGCCCTGAACCTGTACCCCTCCATAACCTCCTTGTCACTCTGGATCGAACCAATGCAGAACTCCACACAAATATGCCCTGAACCTGTACCCCTCATTACCTCCCTGTCTCACTGGAACGTCCCAACGCAGAACTCCACACAAATATGCCCTGAACCTGTCCCCTCCATAACCTGCCTGTCTCAATGGAACGTACCAATGCAGAACTCCATACAAATATGCCCTGAACCTGTACCCCTCCATAACCTCCCTGCCTCACTGGAACGTCCCAACGCAGAACTCCACACAAATATGCCCTGAACCTGTACCCGTCCATATTCTCCCTGTCTCAGTGGAACGTCCCACTGCAGAACTCCACACAAATATGCATTGAACCTGTACCCTCCATAACCTCCCTGTCTGACTGGAACGTACCACTGCAGAACTCCACACAAATTTGCCATGAACCTGTACCCTCCATAACCTCCCTGTCTGACTGGAAAGTACCAATGCAGAACTCCACACAAATATGCCCTGAAACTGTACCCGACCATAATCTCCCTGTCTCACAGGAACGTACCACTGCAGAACTCCACACAAATATGCCCTGAACCTGTACCCTGCATAACCTCCCTGTCTCACTGGAACGTACCAATGCAGAACTACACACAAATATGCCCTGAACCTGTACCCCTCCATAACCTCCCTGTCTCACTGGAAAGTACCAATGCCGAACTCCTCTCAAATATGCCCTGAACCTGTACCCTGCATAACCTCCCTGTCTCACTGGAAAGTACCAATGCAGAACTCCACACAAATATGCCCTAAACCTGTACCCGTCCATAACCTCCCTGTCTCACTGGAACGTTCCACTGCAGAACTCCACACAAATATGCCCTGAACCTGTACCCCTCCATAACCTCCCTGTCACTCTGGATCGTACCAATGCAGAACTCCACACAAATATGCCCTGAACCTGTACCCCTCATTACCTCCCTGTCTCACTGGAACGTCCCAACGCAGAACTCCACACAAATATGCCCTGAACCTGTCCCCTCCATAACCTGCCTGTCTCAATGGAACGTACCATTGCAGAACACCACCAAATATGCCCTGAACCTGTACCCCTCCATAAACTCCCTGTCTCACTGGAACGTACCAATGCAGAACTCCACACAAATATGCCCTGAACCTGTACCCCTCCATAACCTCCCTCTCTCACTGGAACGTACCAATGCAGAACTCCATACAAATATGCCCTGAACCTGTACCCCTCCATAACCTCCCTGTCTCACTGGAACGTCCCAACGCAGAACTCCACACAAATATGCCCTGAACCTGTACCACTCCATAACCTCCCAGTCTCACTGGAACGTACCAATGCTGTACTCCACACAAATATGCCCTGAACCTGTACCCTCCATAACCTCATTGTCTCACTGGTACGTACCAATTCTGTACTCCACACAAATATGCCCTGAACCTGTACCCCTCCATAACCTCACTGTCTCACTGGAACGTACCAATGCAGAACTCCACACAAACATGCCCTGAACCTGTACCCTCCATATCCTCATTGTCTCACTGGAACGTACCAATGCTGTACTCCACACAAATATGCCCTGAACATGTACCCGTCCATATTCTCCCTGTCTCAGTGGAACGTCCCACTGCAGAACTCCACACAAATTTGCCATGAACCTGTACCCTCCATAACCTCCCTGTCTGACTGGAAAGTACCAATGCAGAACTCCACACAAATATGCCCTGAAACTGTACCCGACCATAATCTCCCTGTCTCACAGGAACGTACCACTGCAGAACCCCACACAAATATGCCCTGAACCTGTACCCTGCATAACCTCCCTGTCTCACTGGAACGTACCAATGCTGTACTCCACACAAATATGCCCTGAACCTGTACCCCTCCATATCCTCATTGTCTCACTGGAACGTACCAATGCTGTACTCCACACAAATATGCCCTGAACATGTACCCGTCCATATTCTCCCTGTCTCAGTGGAACGTCCCACTGCAGAACTCCACACAAAAATGCATTGAACCTGTACCCTCCATAACCTCCCTGTCTCACTGGAACGTACCACTGCAGAACTCCACACAAATTTGCCATGAACCTGTACCCTCCATAACCTCCCTGTCTGACTGGAAAGTACCAATGCAGAGCTCCACACAAATATGCCATGAAACTGTACCCGACCATAATCTCCCTGTCTCACAGGAACGTACCACTGCAGAACTACACACAAATATGCCCTGAACCTGTACCCCTCCATAACCTCCCAGTCTCACTGGACCGCACCAATGCCGAACTCCACTCAAATATGCCCTGAACCTGTAACCCTCCATAACCTCCCTGTCTCACTGGAACGTCCCAACGCAGAACTCCACACAAATATGCCCAGCACCTGTACCACTCCATAACCTCCCAGTCTCACTGGAACGTACGAATGCAGAACTCCACACAAACATGCCCTGAACCTGTACCCTCCATATCCTCATTGTCTCACTGGAACGTACCAATGCTGTACTCCACACAAATATGCCCTGAACATGTACCCGTCCATATTCTCCCTGTCTCAGTGGAACGTCCCACTGCAGAACTCCACACAAATTTGCCATGAACCTGTACCCTCCATAACCTCCCTGTCTGACTGGAAAGTACCAATGCAGAACTCCACACAAATATGCCCTGAACATGTACCCGTCCATATTCTCCCTGTCTCAGTGGAACGTCCCACTGCAGAACTCCACAGAAATTTGCCATGAACCTGTACCCTCCATAACCTCCCTGTCTGACTGGAAAGTACCAATGCAGAACTCCACACAAATATGCCCTGAAACTGTACCCGACCATAATCTCCCTGTCTCACAGGTACGTACCACTGCAGAACCCCACACAAATATGCCCAGAACCTGTACCCTGCATAACCTCCCTGTCTCACTGGAAAGTACCAATGCAGAACTCCACACAAATATGCCCTGAACCTGTACCCGTCCATAACCTCCCTGTCTCACTGGAACGTTCCACTGCAGAACTCCACACAAATATGCCCTGAACCTGTACCCCTCCATAACCTCCTTGTCACTCTGGATCGTACCAATGCAGAACTCCACACAAATATGCCCTGAACCTGTACCCCTCATTACCTCCCTGTCTCACTGGAACGTCCCAACGCAGAACTCCACACAAATATGCCCTGAACCTGTCCCCTCCATAACCTGCCTGTCTCAATGGAACGTACCAATGCAGAACTCCATACAAATATGCCCTGAACCTGTACCCCTCCATAACCTCCCTGCCTCACTGGAACGTCCCAACGCAGAACTCCACACAAATATGCCCTGAACCTGTACCCGTCCATATTCTCCCTGTCTCAGTGGAACGTCCCACTGCAGAACTCCACACAAATATGCATTGAACCTGTACCCTCCATAACCTCCCTGTCTGACTGGAACGTACCACTGCAGAACTCCACACAAATTTGCCATGAACCTGTAACCTCCATAACCTCCCTGTCTGACTGGAAAGTACCAATGCAGAACTCCACACAAATATGCCCTGAAACTGTACCCGACCATAATCTCCCTGTCTCACAGGAACGTACCACTGCAGAACTCCACACAAATATGCCCTGAACCTGTACCCTGCATAACCTCCCTGTCTCACTGGAACGTACCAATGCAGAACTACACACAAATATGCCCTGAACCTGTACCCCTCCATAACCTCCCTGTCTCACTGGAAAGTACCAATGCCGAACTCCTCTCAAATATGCCCTGAACCTGTACCCTGCATAACCTCCCTGTCTCACTGGAAAGTACCAATGCAGAACTCCACACAAATATGCCCTAAACCTGTACCCGTCCATAACCTCCCTGTCTCACTGGAACGTTCCACTGCAGAACTCCACACAAATATGCCCTGAACCTGTACCCCTCCATAACCTCCCTGTCACTCTGGATCGTACCAATGCAGAACTCCACACAAATATGCCCTGAACCTGTACCCCTCATTACCTCCCTGTCTCACTGGAACGTCCCAACGCAGAACTCCACACAAATATGCCCTGAACCTGTCCCCTCCATAACCTGCCTGTCTCAATGGAACGTACCATTGCAGAACACCACACAAATATGCCCTGAACCTGTACCCCTCCATAAACTCCCTGTCTCACTGGAACTTACCAATGCAGAACTCCACACAAATATGCCCTGAACCTGTACCCCTCCATAACCTCCCTCTCTCACTGGAACGTACCAATGCAGAACTCCATACAAATATGCCCTGAACCTGTACCCCTCCATAACCTCCCTGTCTCACTGGAACGTCCCAACGCAGAACTCCACACAAATATGCCCTGAACCTGTACCACTCCATAACCTCCCAGTCTCACTGGAACGTACCAATGCTGTACTCCACACAAATATGCCCTGAACCTGTACCCTCCATAACCTCATTGTCTCACTGGTACGTACCAATTCTGTACTCCACACAAATATGCCCTGAACCTGTACCCCTCCATAACCTCACTGTCTCACTGGAACGTACCAATGCAGAACTCCACACAAACATGCCCTGAACCTGTACCCTCCATATCCTCATTGTCTCACTGGAACGTACCAATGCTGTACTCCACACAAATATGCCCTGAACATGTACCCGTCCATATTCTCCCTGTCTCAGTGGAACGTCCCACTGCAGAACTCCACACAAATTTGCCATGAACCTGTACCCTCCATAACCTCCCTGTCTGACTGGAAAGTACCAATGCAGAACTCCACACAAATATGCCCTGAAACTGTACCCGACCATAATCTCCCTGTCTGACAGGAACGTACCACTGCAGAACCCCACACAAATATGCCCTGAACCTGTACCCTGCATAACCTCCCTGTCTCACTGGAACGTACCAATGCTGTACTCCACACAAATATGCCCTGAACCTGTACCCCTCCATATCCTCATTGTCTCACTGGAACGTACCAATGCTGTACTCCACACAAATATGCCCTGAACATGTACCCGTCCATATTCTCCCTGTCTCAGTGGAACGTCCCAATGCAGAACTCTACACAAACTTGCCCTGAACCTGTACCCTCCATATCCTCATTGTCTCACTGGAACGTACCAATGCTGTACTCCACACAAATATGCATTGAACCTGTACCCTCCATAACCTCCCTGTCTCACTGGAACGTACCACTGCAGAACTCCACACAAATTTACCATGAACCTGTACCCTCCATAACCTCCCTGTCTGACTGGAAAGTACCAATGCAGAACTCCACACAAATATGCCCTGAAACTGTACCCGACCATAATCTCCCTGTCTCACAGGAACGCACCAATGCCGAACTCCACTGAAATATGCCCTGAACCTGTACCCTGCATAACCTCCCTGTCTCACAGGAAAGTACCAATGCAGAACTCCACACAAATATGCCCTGAACCTGTACCAGTCCATAACCTCCCTGTCTCACTGGAACGTCCCACTGCAGAACTCAACACAAATATGCCCTGAAGCTGTACCTTCCATAACCTCCCTGTCTCACTGGAATGTACCAATGCAGAACTGCACACTAATATGCCCTGAACCTGTACCCCTCCATAATCTCCCTGTCTCACTGGAAGGTACCAATGCAGAACTCCACACAAATATGCCCTGAACCTGTACCCCTCCATAACCTCCCTGTCTCTCTGGATCGTACGAATGCAGAACTCCACACGAATATGCCCTGACCCTGTACCCCTCATTACCTCCCTGTCTCACTGGAACGTCCCAACGCAGAACTCCACACAAATATGCCCTGAACCGGTCCCCTCCATAACCTGCCTGTCTCACTGGAACGTACCATTGCAGAACACCACACAAATATGCCCTGAACCTGTACCCCTCCATAACCTCCCTGTCTCACTGGAACGTACCAATGCAGAACTCCACACAAAAATGCATTGAACCTGTACCCGACCATAATCTCCCTGTCTCACAGGAACGTACCACTGCAGAACTACACACAAATATGCCCTGAACCTGTACCCCTCCATAACCTCCCAGTCTCACTGGACCGCACCAATGCCGAACTCCACTCAAATATGCCCTGAACCTGTAACCCTCCATAACCTCCCTGTCTCACTGGAACGTCCCAACGCAGAACTCCACACAAATATGCCCAGCACCTGTACCACTCCATAACCTCCCAGTCTCACTGGAACGTACGAATGCAGAACTCCACACAAATATACCCTGAACCTGTACCCCTCCATAACTTCCCTGTCTCACTGGAACTTACCAATGCAGAACTCCACACAAATATGCCCTGAACCTGTACCCTCCATAACCTCATTGTCTCACTGGAACGTACCAATGCTGTACTCCACACAAATATGCCCTGAACCTGTACCCCTCCATAACCTCACTGTCTCACTGGAACGTACCAATGCAGAACTCCACACAAACATGCACTGAACCTGTACCCTCCATATCCTCATTGTCTCACTGGAACGTACCAATGCTGTACTCCACACAAATATGCCCTGAACATGTACCCGTCCATATTCTCCCTGTCTCAGTGGAACGTCCCACTGCAGAACTCCACACAAATATGCCCTGAAACTGTACCCGACCATAATCTCCCTTTCTCACTGGAACGTACCAATGCAGAACTACACACAAATATGCCCTGAACCTGTACCCCTCCATAACCTCCCTGTCTCACTGGAACGCACCAATGCCGAACTCCACTCAAATATGCCCTGAACCTGTACCCTGCATAACCTCCCTGTCTCACTGGAACGTACCATTGCAGAACACCACACAAATGTGCCCTGAACCTGTACCCCTCCATAACCACCCTGTCTCACTGGAACGTACCAATGCAGAACACCACACAAATATGCCCTGAAACTGTTCCCGTCCATAACCTCCCTGTCTCACTGGAGCGTACCAATGCAGAACTACACACAAATATGCCCTGAACCTGTACCCCTCCATAACCTCCCAGTCTCACTGGAACGCACCAATGCCGAACTCCACTCAAATATGCCCTGAACCTGTACCCTGCATAACCTGCCTGTCTCACTGGAGCGTACCATTGCAGAACACCACACAAATAGGCCCTGAACCTGTACCCCTCCATAACCACCCTGTCTAACTGGAACGCACCAATGCAGAACTCCACACAAATATAACCTGAACCAGTACCCCTCCATAACCTCCCTATCTCACTTGAGTGTACCAATGCAGAACTCCACTCAATTATGCCCTGAAACTGTATCCCTGCATAACCTCCCTGTCTCACTGGAACGCACCAATGCCGAACTCCACTCAAATATGCCCTGAACCTGTACCCTCCATAACCTCATTGTCTCACTGGAACGTACCAATGCTGTACTCCACACAAATATGCCCTGAACCTGTACCCCTCCATAACCTCCCTGTCTCACTGGAACGTACCAATGCAGAACTCTACACAAACTTGCCCTGAACCTGTACCCTCCATATCCTCATTGTCTCACTGGAACGTACCAATGCTGTACTCCACACAAATATGCATTGAACCTGTACCCTCCATAACCTCCCTGTCTCACTGGAACGTACCACTGCAGAACTCCACACAAATTTACCATGAACCTGTACCCTCCATAACCTCCCTGTCTGACTGGAAAGTACCAATGCAGAACTCCACACAAATATGCCCTGAAACTGTACCCGACCATAATCTCCCTGTCTCACAGGAACGCACCAATGCCGAACTCCACTGAAATATGCCCTGAACCTGTACCCTGCATAACCTCCCTGTCTCACAGGAAAGTACCAATGCAGAACTCCACACAAATATGCCCTGAACCTGTACCAGTCCATAACCTCCCTGTCTCACTGGAACGTCCCACTGCAGAACTCAACACAAATATGCCCTGAAGCTGTACCTTCCATAACCTCCCTGTCTCACTGGAATGTACCAATGCAGAACTGCACACTAATATGCCCTGAACCTGTACCCCTCCATAATCTCCCTGTCTCACTGGAAGGTACCAATGCAGAACTCCACACAAATATGCCCTGAACCTGTACCCCTCCATAACCTCCCTGTCTCTCTGGATCGTACGAATGCAGAACTCCACACGAATATGCCCTGACCCTGTACCCCTCATTACCTCCCTGTCTCACTGGAACGTCCCAACGCAGAACTCCACACAAATATGCCCTGAACCGGTCCCCTCCATAACCTGCCTGTCTCACTGGAACGTACCATTGCAGAACACCACACAAATATGCCCTGAACCTGTACCCCTCCATAACCTCCCTGTCTCACTGGAACGTACAAATGCAGAACTCCACACAAATATGCCCTGAACCTGTACCCCTCCATAACCTCCCTGTCTCACTGGAACGTACCAATGCAGAACTCCACACAAATATGCCCTGAACCTGTACCCCTCCATAACCTCCCTGTCTCACTGGAACGTCCCAACGCAGAGCACCACACAAATATGCCCTGAACCTGTACCACTCCATAACCTCCCTGTCTCACTGGAACTTACCAATGCAGAACTCCACACAAATATGCCCTGAACCTGTACCCCTCCATAACATCCCTGTCTCACTGGAACTTACCAATGCAGAACTCCACACAAATATGCCCTGAACCTGTACCCTCCATAACCTCATTGTCTCACTGGAACGTACCAATGCTGTACTCCACACAAATATGCCCTGAACCTGTACCCCTCCATAAACTCACTGTCTCACTGGAACGTACCAATGCAGAACTCCACACAAACATGCCCTGAACCTGTACCCTCCATATCCTCATTGTCTCACTGGAACGTACCAATGCTGTACTCCACACAAATATGCCCTGAACATGTACCCGTCCATATTCTCCCTGTCTCAGTGGAACGTCCCACTGCAGAACTCCACACAAAAATGCATTGAACCTGCACCCTCCATAACCTCCCTGTCTCACTGGAACGTACCACTGCAGAACTCCACACAAATTTGCCATGAACCTGTACCCTCCATAACCTCCCTGTCTGACTGGAAAGTACCAATGCAGAACTCCACACAAATATGCCCTGAAACTGTACCCGACCATAATCTCCCTGTCTCACAGGAACGTACCACTGCAGAACTACACACAAATATGCCCTGAACCTGTACCCCTCCATAACCTCCCAGTCTCACTGGAACGCACCAATGCCGAACTGCACTCAAATATGCCCTGAACCTGTACCCCTCCATAACCTCCCTGTCTCACTGGAACGTCCCAACGCAGAACTCCACACAAATATGCCCTGCACCTGTACCACTCCGTAACCTCCCAGTCTCACTGGAACGTACCAATGCAGAACTCCACACAAATATACCCTGAACCTGTACCCCTCCATAACTTCCCTGTCTCACTGGAACTTACCAATGCAGAACTCCACACAAATATGCCCTGAACCTGTACCCTCCATAACCTCATTGTCTCACTGGAACGTACCAATGCTGTACTCCACACAAATATGCCCTGAACCTGTACCCCTCAATAACCTCACTGTCTCACTGGAACGTACCAATGCAGAACTCCACACAAACATGCACTGAACCTGTACCCTCCATATCCTCATTGTCTCACTGGAACGTACCAATGCTGTACTCCACACAAATATGCCCTGAACATGTACCCGTCCATATTCTCCCTGTCTCATTGGAACGTCCCACTGCAGAACTCCACACAAATATGCATTGAACCTGTACCCTCCATAACCTCCCTGTCTCACTGGAACGTACCACTGCAGAACTCCACACAAATTTGCCATGAACCTGTACCCTCCATAACCTCCCTGTCTGACTGGAAAGTACCAATGCAGAACTCCACACAAATATGCCCTGAAACTGTACCCGACCATCATCTCCCTGTCTCACAGGAACGTACCACTGCAGAACTCCACACAAATATGCCCTGAACCTGTACCCTGCATATCCTCCCTGTCTCACTGGAACGTACCAATGCAGAACTACACACAAATATGCCCTGAACCTGTACCCCTCCATAACCTCCCTGTCTCACTGGAAAGTACCAATGCCGAACTCCTCTCAAATATGCCCTGAACCTGTACCCTGCATAACCTCCCTGTCTCACTGGAAAGTACCAATGCAGAACTCCACACAAATATGCCCTGAACCTGTACCCGTCCATAACCTCCCTGTCTCACTGGAACGTTCCACTGCAGAACTCCACACAAATATGCCCTGAACCTGTACCACTCCATAACCTCCCTGTCACTCTGGATCGTACCAATGCAGAACTCCACACAAATATGCCCTGAACCTGTACCCCTCATTACCTCCCTGTCTCACTGGAACGTCCCAACGCAGAACTCCACACAAATATGCCCTGAACCTGTCCCCTCCATAACCTGCCTGTCTCAAAGGAACGTACCATTGCAGAACACCACACAAATATGCCCTGAACCTGTACCCCTCCATAACCTCCCTGTCTCACTGGAACGTACCAATGCAGAACTCCACACAAATATGCCCTGAACCTGTACCCCTCCATAACCTCCCTCTCTCACTGGAACGTACCAATGCAGAACTCCATACAAATATGCCCTGAACCTGTACCCCTCCATAACCTCCCTGTCTCACTGGAACGTACCACTGCAGTACTCCACACAAATATGCCCTGAACCTGTACCATGCATAACCTCCCTGTCTCACTGGAACGTACCAATGCAGAACTACACACAAATATGCCCTGAACCTGTACCGCTCCATAACCTCCCAGTCTCACTGGAACGCACCAATGCCGAACTCCACACAAATATGCCCTGAACCGGTCCCCTCCATAACCTGCCTGTCTCACTGGAACGTACCATTGCAGAACACCACACAAATATGCCCTGAACCTGTACCCCTCCATAACCTCCCTGTCTCACTGGAACGTACAAATGCAGAACTCCACACAAATATGCCCTGAACCTGTACCCCTGCATAACCTCCCTGTCTCACTGGAACGTACCAATGCAGAACTCCACACAAATATGCCCTGAACCTGTACCCCTCCATAACCTCCCTGTCTCACTGGAACGTCCCAACGCAGAGCACCACACAAATATGCCCTGAACCTGTACAACTCCATAACCTCCCTGTCTCACTGGAACGCACCAATGCCGAACTCCACTCAAATATGCCCTGAACCTGTACCCTCCATAACCTCATTGTCTCACTGGAACGTACCAATGCTGTACTCCACATAAATATGCCCTGAACCTGTACCCCTCCATAACCTCCCTGTCTCACTGGAACGTAAAAATGCAGAAATCCACACAAACTTGCCCTGAACCTGTACCCTCCATATCCTCATTGTCTCACTGGAACGTACCAATGCTGTACTCCACACAAATATGCATTGAACCTGTACCCTCCATAACCTCCCTGTCTCACTGGAACGTACCACTGCAGAACTCCACACAAATTTACCATGAACCTGTACCCTCCATAACCTCCCTGTCTGACTGGAAAGTACCAATGCAGAACTCCACACAAATATGCTCTGAAACTGTACCCGACCATAATCTCCCTGTCTCACAGGAACGTACCACTGCAGAACTCCACACAAATATGCCCTGAACCTGTACCCTGCATAACCTCCCTGTCTCACTGGAACGTACCAATGCAGAACTACGCACAAATATGCCCTGAACGTGTACCCCTCCATAACCTCCCTGTCTCACTGGAACGCACCAATGCCGAACTCCACTGAAATATGCCCTGAACCTGTACCCTGCATAACCTCCCTGTCTCACTGGAAAGTACCAATGCAGAACTCCACACAAATATGCCCTGAACCTGTACCAGTCCATAACCTCCCTGTCTCACTGGAACGTCCCACTGCAGAACTCAACACAAATATGCCCTGAAGCTGTACCTTCCATAACCTCACTGTCTCACTGGAATGTACCAATGCAGAACTGCACACTAATATGCCCTGAACCTGTACCCCTCCATAATCTCCCTGTCTCACTGGAAGGTACCAATGCAGAACTCCACACAAATATGCCCTGAACCTGTACCCCTCCATAACCTCCCTGTCTCTCTGGATCGTACGAATGCCGAACTCCACACGAATATGCCCTGAACCTGTACCCCTCATTACCTCCCTGTCTCACTGGAACGTCCCAACGCAGAACTCCACACAAATATGCCCTGAACCGGTCCCCTCCATAACCTGCCTGTCTCACTGGAACGTACCATTGCAGAACACCACACAAATATGCCCTGAACCTGTACCCCTCCATAACCTCCCTGTCTCACTGGAACGTACCAATGCAGAACTCCACACAAATATGCCCTGAACCTGTACCCCTCCATAACCTCCCTGTCTCACTGGAACGTCCCAACGCAGAGCACCACACAAATATGCCCTGAACCTGTACCACTCCATAACCTCCCTGTCTCACTGGAACTTACCAATGCAGAACTCCACACAAATATGCCCTGAACCTGTACCCCTCCATAACATCCCTGTCTCACTGGAACTTACCAATGCAGAACTCCACACAAATATGCCCTGAACCTGTACCCTCCATAACCTCATTGTCTCACTGGAACGTACCAATGCTGTACTCCACACAAATATGCCCTGAACCTGTACCCCTCCATAAACTCACTGTCTCACTGGAACGTACCAATGCAGAACTCCACACAAACATGCCCTGAACCTGTACCCTCCATATCCTCATTGTCTCACTGGAACGTACCAATGCTGTACTCCACACAAATATGCCCTGAACATGTACCCGTCCATATTCTCCCTGTCTCAGTGGAACGTCCCACTGCAGAACTCCACACAAAAATGCATTGAACCTGCACCCTCCATAACCTCCCTGTCTCACTGGAACGTACCACTGCAGAACTCCACACAAATTTGCCATGAACCTGTACCCTCCATAACCTCCCTGTCTGACTGGAAAGTACCAATGCAGAACTCCACACAAATATGCCCTGAAACTGTACCCGACCATAATCTCCCTGTCTCACAGGAACGTACCACTGCAGAACTACACACAAATATGCCCTGAACCTGTACCCCTCCATAACCTCCCAGTCTCACTGGAACGCACCAATGCCGAACTGCACTCAAATATGCCCTGAACCTGTACCCCTCCATAACCTCCCTGTCTCACTGGAACGTCCCAACGCAGAACTCCACACAAATATGCCCTGCACCTGTACCACTCCGTAACCTCCCAGTCTCACTGGAACGTACCAATGCAGAACTCCACACAAATATACCCTGAACCTGTACCCCTCCATAACTTCCCTGTCTCACTGGAACTTACCAATGCAGAACTCCACACAAATATGCCCTGAACCTGTACCCTCCATAACCTCATTGTCTCACTGGAACGTACCAATGCTGTACTCCACACAAATATGCCCTGAACCTGTACCCCTCAATAACCTCACTGTCTCACTGGAACGTACCAATGCAGAACTCCACACAAACATGCACTGAACCTGTACCCTCCATATCCTCATTGTCTCACTGGAACGTACCAATGCTGTACTCCACACAAATATGCCCTGAACATGTACCCGTCCATATTCTCCCTGTCTCATTGGAACGTCCCACTGCAGAACTCCACACAAATATGCATTGAACCTGTACCCTCCATAACCTCCCTGTCTCACTGGAACGTACCACTGCAGAACTCCACACAAATTTGCCATGAACCTGTACCCTCCATAACCTCCCTGTCTGACTGGAAAGTACCAATGCAGAACTCCACACAAATATGCCCTGAAACTGTACCCGACCATCATCTCCCTGTCTCACAGGAACGTACCACTGCAGAACTCCACACAAATATGCCCTGAACCTGTACCCTGCATATCCTCCCTGTCTCACTGGAACGTACCAATGCAGAACTACACACAAATATGCCCTGAACCTGTACCCCTCCATAACCTCCCTGTCTCACTGGAAAGTACCAATGCCGAACTCCTCTCAAATATGCCCTGAACCTGTACCCTGCATAACCTCCCTGTCTCACTGGAAAGTACCAATGCAGAACTCCACACAAATATGCCCTGAACCTGTACCCGTCCATAACCTCCCTGTCTCACTGGAACGTTCCACTGCAGAACTCCACACAAATATGCCCTGAACCTGTACCACTCCATAACCTCCCTGTCACTCTGGATCGTACCAATGCAGAACTCCACACAAA
The DNA here is from genome assembly GCF_048418815.1 of Hemitrygon akajei. Classification (NCBI taxonomy): domain Eukaryota; kingdom Metazoa; phylum Chordata; class Chondrichthyes; order Myliobatiformes; family Dasyatidae; genus Hemitrygon; species Hemitrygon akajei. Next base: position 198,433 of record NW_027331981.1, on the reverse strand, counting down.
TATGCCCTGAACCTGTACCCCTCATTACCTCCCTGTCTCACTGGAACGTCCCAACGCAGAACTCCACACAAATATGCCCTGAACCTGTCCCCTCCATAACCTGCCTGTCTCAAAGGAACGTACCATTGCAGAACACCACACAAATATGCCCTGAACCTGTACCCCTCCATAACCTCCCTGTCTCACTGGAACGTACCAATGCAGAACTCCACACAAATATGCCCTGAACCTGTACCCCTCCATAACCTCCCTCTCTCACTGGAACGTACCAATGCAGAACTCCATACAAATATGCCCTGAACCTGTACCCCTCCATAACCTCCCTGTCTCACTGGAACGTACCACTGCAGTACTCCACACAAATATGCCCTGAACCTGTACCATGCATAACCTCCCTGTCTCACTGGAACGTACCAATGCAGAACTACACACAAATATGCCCTGAACCTGTACCGCTCCATAACCTCCCAGTCTCACTGGAACGCACCAATGCCGAACTCCACACAAATATGCCCTGAACCGGTCCCCTCCATAACCTGCCTGTCTCACTGGAACGTACCATTGCAGAACACCACACAAATATGCCCTGAACCTGTACCCCTCCATAACCTCCCTGTCTCACTGGAACGTACAAATGCAGAACTCCACACAAATATGCCCTGAACCTGTACCCCTGCATAACCTCCCTGTCTCACTGGAACGTACCAATGCAGAACTCCACACAAATATGCCCTGAACCTGTACCCCTCCATAACCTCCCTGTCTCACTGGAACGTCCCAACGCAGAGCACCACACAAATATGCCCTGAACCTGTACAACTCCATAACCTCCCTGTCTCACTGGAACGCACCAATGCCGAACTCCACTCAAATATGCCCTGAACCTGTACCCTCCATAACCTCATTGTCTCACTGGAACGTACCAATGCTGTACTCCACATAAATATGCCCTGAACCTGTACCCCTCCATAACCTCCCTGTCTCACTGGAACGTAAAAATGCAGAAATCCACACAAACTTGCCCTGAACCTGTACCCTCCATATCCTCATTGTCTCACTGGAACGTACCAATGCTGTACTCCACACAAATATGCATTGAACCTGTACCCTCCATAACCTCCCTGTCTCACTGGAACGTACCACTGCAGAACTCCACACAAATTTACCATGAACCTGTACCCTCCATAACCTCCCTGTCTGACTGGAAAGTACCAATGCAGAACTCCACACAAATATGCTCTGAAACTGTACCCGACCATAATCTCCCTGTCTCACAGGAACGTACCACTGCAGAACTCCACACAAATATGCCCTGAACCTGTACCCTGCATAACCTCCCTGTCTCACTGGAACGTACCAATGCAGAACTACGCACAAATATGCCCTGAACGTGTACCCCTCCATAACCTCCCTGTCTCACTGGAACGCACCAATGCCGAACTCCACTGAAATATGCCCTGAACCTGTACCCTGCATAACCTCCCTGTCTCACTGGAAAGTACCAATGCAGAACTCCACACAAATATGCCCTGAACCTGTACCAGTCCATAACCTCCCTGTCTCACTGGAACGTCCCACTGCAGAACTCAACACAAATATGCCCTGAAGCTGTACCTTCCATAACCTCACTGTCTCACTGGAATGTACCAATGCAGAACTGCACACTAATATGCCCTGAACCTGTACCCCTCCATAATCTCCCTGTCTCACTGGAAGGTACCAATGCAGAACTCCACACAAATATGCCCTGAACCTGTACCCCTCCATAACCTCCCTGTCTCTCTGGATCGTACGAATGCCGAACTCCACACGAATATGCCCTGAACCTGTACCCCTCATTACCTCCCTGTCTCACTGGAACGTCCCAACGCAGAACTCCACACAAATATGCCCTGAACCGGTCCCCTCCATAACCTGCCTGTCTCACTGGAACGTACCATTGCAGAACACCACACAAATATGCCCTGAACCTGTACCCCTCCATAACCTCCCTGTCTCACTGGAACGTACAAATGCAGAACTCCACACAAATATGCCCTGAACCTGTACCCCTCCATAACCTCCCTGTCTCACTGGAACGTCCCAACGCAGAGCACCACACAAATATGCCCTGAACCTGTACCACTCCATAACCTCCCTGTCTCACTGGAACTTACCAATGCAGAACTCCACACAAATATGCCCTGAACCTGTACCCCTCCATAACATCCCTGTCTCACTGGAACTTACCAATGCAGAACTCCACACAAATATGCCCTGAACCTGTACCCTCCATAACCTCATTGTCTCACTGGAACGTACCAATGCTGTACTCCACACAAATATGCCCTGAACCTGTACCCCTCCATAACCTCACTGTCTCACTGGAACGTACCAATGCAGAACTCCACACAAACATGCCCTGAACCTGTACCCTCCATATCCTCATTGTCTCACTGGAACGTACCAATGCTGTACTCCACACAAATATGCCCTGAACATGTACCCGTCCATATTCTCCCTGTCTCAGTGGAACGTCCCACTGCAGAACTCCACACAAAAATGCATTGAACCTGCACCCTCCATAACCTCCCTGTCTCACTGGAACGTACCACTGCAGAACTCCACACAAATTTGCCATGAACCTGTACCCTCCATAACCTCCCTGTCTGACTGGAAAGTACCAATGCAGAACTCCACACAAATATGCCCTGAAACTGTACCCGACCATAATCTCCCTGTCTCACAGGAACGTACCACTGCAGAACTACACGCAAATATGCCCTGAACCTGTACCCCTCCATAACCTCCCAGTCTCACTGGAACGCACCAATGCCGAACTGCACTCAAATATGCCCTGAACCTGTACCCCTCCATAACCTCCCTGTCTCACTGGAACGTCCCAACGCAGAACTCCACACAAATATGCCCTGCACCTGTACCACTCCATAACCTCCCAGTCTCACTGGAACGTACCAATGCAGAACTCCACACAAATATACCCTGAACCTGTACCCCTCCATAACTTCCCTGTCTCACTGGAACTTACCAATGCAGAACTCCACACAAATATGCCCTGAACCTGTACCCTCCATAACCTCATTGTCTCACTGGAACGTACCAATGCTGTACACCACACAAATATGCCCTGAACCTGTACCCCTCCATAACCTCACTGTCTCACTGGAACGTACCAATGCAGAACTCCACACAAACATGCACTGAACCTGTACCCTCCATATCCTCATTGTCTCACTGGAACGTACCAATGCTGTACTCCACACAAATATGCCCTGATCATGTACACGTCCATATTCTCCCTGTCTCATTGGAACGTCCCACTGCAGAACTCCACACAAATATGCATTGAACCTGTACCCTCCATAACCTCCCTGTCTCACTGGAACGTACCACTGCAGAACTCCACACAAATTTGCCATGAACCTGTACCCTCCATAACCTCCCTGTCTGACTGGAAAGTACCAATGCAGAACTCCACACAAATATGCCCTGAAACTGTACCCGACCATAATCTCCCTGTCTCACAGGAACGTACCACTGCAGAACTCCACACAAATATGCCCTGAACCTGTACCCTGCATAACCTCCCTGTCTCACTGGAACGTACCAATGCAGAACTACACACAAATATGCCCTGAACCTGTACCCCTCCATAACCTCCCTGTCTCACTGGAAAGTACCAATGCCGAACTCCTCTCAAATATGCCCTGAACCTGTACCCTGCATAACCTCCCTGTCTCACTGGAACGTTCCACTGCAGAACTCCACACAAATATGCCCTGAACCTGTAACACTCCATAACCTCCCTGTCACTCTGGATCGTACCAATGCAGAACTCCACACAAATATGCCCTGAACCTGTACCCCTCATTACCTCCCTGTCTCACTGGAACGTCCCAACGCAGAACTCCACACAAATATGCCCTGAACCTGTCCCCTCCATAATCTCCCTGTCTCACTGGAACGTACCAATGCAGAACTCCACACAAATATGCCCTGAACCTGTACCCCTCCATAACCTCCCTGTCTCTCTGGAACGTACCAATGCAGAACTCCACACAAATATGCCCTGAACCTGTACCCCTCCATAACCTCCCTCTCTCACTGGAACGTACCAATGCAGAACTCCATACAAATATGCCCTGAACCTGTACCCTTCCATAACCTCCCTGTCTCACTGGAACTTCCCAACGCAGAACTCCACACAAATATGCCCTGAACCTGTACCACTCCATAACCTCCCAGTCTCACTGGAACGTACCAATGCAGAACTCCACACAAATATACCCTGAACCTGTACCCCTCCATAACCTCCCTGTCTCACTGTAACTTACCAATGCAGAACTCCACACAAATATGCCCTGAACCTGTACCCTCCATAACCTCATTGTCTCACTGGTACGTACCTATGCTGTACTCCACACAAATATGCCCTGAACATGTAACCGTCCATATTCTCCCTGTCTCAGTGGAACGTCCCACTGCAGAACTCCACACAAAAATGCATTGAACCTGTACCCTCCATAACCTCCCTGTCTGACTGGAAAGTACCACTGCAGAACTCCACACAAATATGCCCTGAACCTGTACCCTGCATAACCTCCCTGTCTCACTGGAACGTACCAATGCAGAACTACACACAAATATGCCCTGAGCCTGCACCCCTCCATAACCTCCCTGTCTCACTGGAACGCACCAATGACGAACTCCACTCAAATATGTCCTGAACCTGTACCCTGCATAACCTCCCTGTCTCACTGGAACGTACCATTGCAGAACACCACACAAATATGCCCTGAAACTGTTCCCGTCTATAACCTCCCAGTCTCACTGGAACGTACCACTGCAGAACTCCACACAAATATGCCCTGAACCTGTACCATGCATAACCTCCCTGTCTCACTGGAACGTACCAATGCAGAACTACACACAAATATGCCCTGAACCTGTACCGCTCCATAACCTCCCAGTCTCACTGGAACGCACCAATGCCGAACTCCACACAAATATGCCCTGAACCGGTCCCCTCCATAACCTGCCTGTCTCACTGGAACGTACCATTGCAGAACACCACACAAATATGCCCTGAACCTGTACCCCTCCATAACCTCCCTGTCTCACTGGAACTTACCAATGCAGAACTCCACACAAATATGCCCTGAACCTGTACCCCTCCATAACATCCCTGTCTCACTGGAACTTACCAATGCAGAACTCCACACAAATATGCCCTGAACCTGTACCCTCCATAACCTCATTGTCTCACTGGAACGTACCAATGCTGTACTCCACACAAATATGCCCTGAACCTGTACCCCTCCATAACCTCACTGTCTCACTGGAACGTACCAATGCAGAACTCCACACAAACATGCCCTGAACCTGTACCCTCCATATCCTCATTGTCTCACTGGAACGTACCAATGCTGTACTCCACACAAATATGCCCTGAACATGTACCCGTCCATATTCTCCCTGTCTCAGTGGAACGTCCCACTGCAGAACTCCACACAAAAATGCATTGAACCTGCACCCTCCATAACCTCCCTGTCTCACTGGAACGTACCACTGCAGAACTCCACACAAATTTGCCATGAACCTGTACCCTCCATAACCTCCCTGTCTGACTGGAAAGTACCAATGCAGAACTCCACACAAATATGCCCTGAAACTGTACCCGACCATAATCTCCCTGTCTCACAGGAACGTACCACTGCAGAACTACACACAAATATGCCCTGAACCTGTATCCCTCCATAACCTCCCAGTCTCACTGGAACGCACCAATGCCGAACTGCACTCAAATATGCCCTGAACCTGTACCCCTCCATAACCTCCCTGTCTCACTGGAACGTCCCAACGCAGAACTCCACACAAATATGCCCTGCACCTGTACCACTCCATAACCTCCCAGTCTCACTGGAACGTACCAATGCAGAACTCCACACAAATATACCCTGAACCTGTACCCCTCCATAACTTCCCTGTCTCACTGGAACTTACCAATGCAGAACTCCACACAAATATGCCCTGAACCTGTACCCTCCATAACCTCATTGTCTCACTGGAACGTACCAATGCTGTACTCCACACAAATATGCCCTGAACCTGTACCCCTCCATAACCTCCCTGTCTCACTGGAACGTACAAATGCAGAACTCCACACAAATATGCCCTGAACCTGTACCCCTCCATAACCTCCCTGTCTCACTGGAACGTACCAATGCAGAACTCCACACAAATATGCCCTGAACCTGTACCCCTCCATAACCTCCCTGTCTCACTGGAACGTCCCAACGCAGAGCACCACACAAATATGCCCTGAACCTGTACCACTCCATAACCTCCCTGTCTCACTGGAACTTACCAATGCAGAACTCCACACAAATATGCCCTGAACCTGTACCCCTCCATAACATCCCTGTCTCACTGGAACTTACCAATGCAGAACTCCACACAAATATGCCCTGAACCTGTACCCTCCATAACCTCATTGTCTCACTGGAACGTACCAATGCTGTACTCCACACAAATATGCCCTGAACCTGTACCCCTCCATAACCTCACTGTCTCACTGGAACGTACCAATGCAGAACTCCACACAAACATGCCCTGAACCTGTACCCTCCATATCCTCATTGTCTCACTGGAACGTACCAATGCTGTACTCCACACAAATATGCCCTGAACATGTACCCGTCCATATTCTCCCTGTCTCAGTGGAACGTCCCACTGCAGAACTCCACACAAAAATGCATTGAACCTGCACCCTCCATAACCTCCCTGTCTCACTGGAACGTACCACTGCAGAACTCCACACAAATTTGCCATGAACCTGTACCCTCCATAACCTCCCTGTCTGACTGGAAAGTACCAATGCAGAGCTCCACACAAATATGCCCTGAAACTGTACCCGACCATAATCTCCCTGTCTCACAGGAACGTACCACTGCAGAACTACACACAAATATGCCCTGAACCTGTACCCCTCCATAACCTCCCAGTCTCACTGGAATGCACCAATGCCGAACTGCACTCAAATATGCCCTGAACCTGTACCCCTCCATAACCTCCCTGTCTCACTGGAACGTCCCAACGCAGAACTCCACACAAATATGCCCTGCACCTGTACCACTCCATAACCTCCCAGTCTCACTGGAACGTACCAATGCAGAACTCCACACAAATATACCCTGAACCTGTACCCCTCCATAACTTCCCTGTCTCACTGGAACTTACCAATGCAGAACTCCACACAAATATGCCCTGAACCTGTACCCTCCATAACCTCATTGTCTCACTGGAACGTACCAATGCTGTACTCCACACAAATATGCCCTGAACCTGTACCCCTCCATAACCTCACTGTCTCACTGGAACGTACCAATGCAGAACTCCACACAAACATGCACTGAACCTGTACCCTCCATATCCTCATTGTCTCACTGGAACGTACCAATGCTGTACTCCACACAAATATGCCCTGAACATGTACCCGTCCATATTCTCCCTGTCTCATTGGAACGTCCCACTGCAGAACTCCACACAAATATGCATTGAACCTGTACCCTCCATAACCTCCCTGTCTCACTGGAACGTACCACTGCAGAACTCCACACAAATTTGCCATGAACCTGTACCCTCCATAACCTCCCTGTCTGACTGGAAAGTACCAATGCAGAACTCCACACAAATATGCCCTGAAACTGTACCCGACCATAATCTCCCTGTCTCACAGGAACGTACCACTGCAGAACTCCACACAAATATGCCCTGAACCTGTACCCTGCATAACCTCCCTGTCTCACTGGAACGTACCAATGCAGAACTACACACAAATATGCCCTGAACCTGTACCCCTCCATAACCTCCCTGTCTCACTGGAAAGTACCAATGCCGAACTCCTCTCAAATATGCCCTGAACCTGTACCCTGCATAACCTCCCTGTCTCACTGGAAAGTACCAATGCAGAACTCCACACAAATATGCTCTGAACCTGTACCCGTCCATAACCTCCCTGTCTCACTGGAACGTTCCACTGCAGAACTCCACACAAATATGCCCTGAACCTGTACCACTCCATAACCTCCCTGTCACTCTGGATCGTACCAATGCAGAACTCCACACAAATATGCCCTGAACCTGTACCCCTCATTACCTCCCTGTCTCACTGGAACGTCCCAACGCAGAACTCCACACAAATATGCCCTGAACCTGTCCCCTCCATAATCTCCCTGTCTCACTGGAACGTACCAATGCAGAACTCCACACAAATATGCCCTGAACCTGTACCCCTCCATAACCTCCCTGTCTCACTGGAACGTACCAATGCAGAACTCCACACAAATATGCCCTGAACCTGTACCCCTCCATAACCTCCCTGTCTCACTGTAACTTACCAATGCAGAACTCCACACAAATATGCCCTGAACCTGTACCCTCCATAACCTCATTGTCTCACTGGTACGTACCAATGCTGTACTCCACACAAATATGCCCTGAACATGTAACCGTCCATATTCTCCCTGTCTTAGTGGAACGTCCCACTGCAGAACTCCACACAAAAATGCATTGAACCTGTACCCTCCATAACCTCCCTGTCTGACTGGAAAGTACCACTGCAGAACTCCACACAAATATGCCCTGAACCTGTACCCTGCATAACCTCCCTGTCTCACTGGAACGTACCAATGCAGAACTACACACAAATATGCCCTGAGCCTGCACCCCTCCATAACCTCCCTGTCTCACTGGAACGCACCAATGACGAACTCCACTCAAATATGTCCTGAACCTGTACCCTGCATAACCTCCCTGTCTCACTGGAACGTACCATTGCAGAACACCACACAAATATGCCCTGAAACTGTTCCCGTCTATAACCTCCCAGTCTCACTGGAACGTACCTCTGCAGAACTCCACACAAATATGCCCTGAACCTGTACCATGCATAACCTCCCTGTCTCACTGGAACGTACCAATGCAGAACTACACACAAATATGCCCTGAACCTGTACCGCTCCATAACCTCCCAGTCTCACTGGAACGCACCAATGCCGAACTCCACACAAATATGCCCTGAACCGGTCCCCTCCATAACCTGCCTGTCTCACTGGAACGTACCATTGCAGAACACCACACAAATATGCCCTGAACCTGTACCCCTCCATAACCTCCCTGTCTCACTGGAACTTACCAATGCAGAACTCCACACAAATATGCCCTGAACCTGTACCCCTCCATAACATCCCTGTCTCACTGGAACTTACCAATGCAGAACTCCACACAAATATGCCCTGAACCTGTACCCTCCATAACCTCATTGTCTCACTGGAACTTACCAATGCTGTACTCCACACAAATATGCCCTGAACCTGTACCCCTCCATAACCTCACTGTCTCACTGGAACGTACCAATGCAGAACTCCACACAAACATGCCCTGAACCTGTACCCTCCATATCCTCATTGTCTCACTGGAACGTACCAATGCTGTACTCCACACAAATATGCCCTGAACATGTACCCGTCCATATTCTCCCTGTCTCAGTGGAACGTCCCACTGCAGAACTCCACACAAAAATGCATTGAACCTGCACCCTCCATAACCTCCCTGTCTCACTGGAAGGTACCACTGCAGAACTCCACACAAATTTGCCATGAACCTGTACCCTCCATAACCTCCCTGTCTGACTGGAAAGTACCAATGCAGAACTCCACACAAATATGCCCTGAAACTGTACCCGACCATAATCTCCCTGTCTCACAGGAACGTACCACTGCAGAACTACACACAAATATGCCCTGAACCTGTATCCCTCCATAACCTCCCAGTCTCACTGGAACGCACCAATGCCGAACTGCACTCAAATATGCCCTGAACCTGTACCCCTCCATAACCTCCCTGTCTCACTGGAACGTCCCAACGCAGAACTCCACACAAATATGCCCTGCACCTGTACCACTCCATAACCTCCCAGTCTCACTGGAACGTACCAATGCAGAACTCCACACAAATATACCCTGAACCTGTACCCCTCCATAACTTCCCTGTCTCACTGGAACTTACCAATGCAGAACTCCACACAAATATGCCCTGAACCTGTACCCTCCATAACCTCATTGTCTCACTGGAACGTACCAATGCTGTACTCCACACAAATATGCCCTGAACCTGTACCCCTCCATAACCTCACTGTCTCACTGGAACGTACCAATGCAGAACTCCACACAAACATGCACTGAACCTGTACCCTCCATATCCTCATTGTCTCACTGGAACGTACCAATGCTGTACTCCACACAAATATGCCCTGAACATGTACCCGTCCATATTCTCCCTGTCTCATTGGAACGTCCCACTGCAGAACTCCACACAAATATGCATTGAACCTGTACCCTCCATAACCTCCCTGTCTCACTGGAACGTACCACTGCAGAACTCCACACAAATATGCCCTGAAACTGTACCCCTCATTACCTCATTGTCTCACTGGTACGTACCAATGCTGTACTCCACACAAATATGCCCTGAACATGTAACCGTCCATATTCTCCCTGTCTCAGTGGAACGTCCCACTGCAGAACTCCACACAAAAATGCATTGAACCTGTACCCTCCATAACCTCCCTGTCTGACTGGAAAGTACCACTGCAGAACTCCACACAAATATGCCCTGAACCTGTACCCTGCATAACCTCCCTGTCTCACTGGAACGTACCAATGCAGAACTACACACAAATATGCCCTGAGCCTGCACCCCTCCATAACCTCCCTGTCTCACTGGAACGCACCAATGACGAACTCCACTCAAATATGTCCTGAACCTGTACCCTGCATAACCTGCCTGTCTCACTGGAACGTACCATTGCAGAACACCACACAAATATGCCCTGAACCTGTACCCCTCCATAACCTCGCTGTCTCACTGGAACGTACAAATGCAGAACTCCACACAAATATGCCCTGAACCTGTACCCCTGCATAACCTCCCTGTCTCACTGGAACGTACCAATGCAGAACTCCACACAAATATGCCCTGAACCTGTACCCCTCCATAACCTCCCTGTCTCACTGGAACGTCCCAACGCAGAGCACCACACAAATATGCCCTGAACCTGTACAACTCCATAACCTCCCTGTCTCACTGGAACTTACCAATGCAGAACTCCACACAAATATGCCCTGAACCTGTACCCCTCCATAACCTCCCTGTTCACTGGAACTTACCAATGCAGAACTCCACACAAATATGCCCTGAACCTGTACCCTCCATAACCTCATTGTCTCACGGGAACGTACCAATGCTGTACTCCACACAAATATGCCCTGAACCTGTACCCCTCCATAACCTCACTGTCTCACTGGAACGTACCAATGCAGAACTCCACACAAACATGCCCTGAACCTGTACCCTCCATATCCTCATTGTCTCACTGGAACGTACCAATGCTGTACTCCACACAAATATGCCCTGAACATGTACCCGTCAATATTCTCCCTGTCTCAGTGGAACGTCCCACTGCAGAACTCCACACAAAAATGCATTGAACCTGCACCCTCCATAACCTCCCTGTCTCACTGGAACGTACCACTGCAGAACTCCACACAAATTTGCCATGAACCTGTACCCTCCATAACCTCCCTGTCTGACTGGAAAGTACCAATGCAGAACTCCACACAAATATGCCCTGAAACTGTACCCGACCATAATCTCCCTGTCTCACAGGAACGTACCACTGCAGAACTACACACAAATATGCCCTGAACCTGTACCCCTCCATAACCTCCCAGTCTCACTGGAACGTACCAATGCCGATCTCCACTCAAATATGCCCTGAACCTGTACCCCTCCATAACCTCCCTGTCTCACTGGAACGTCCAAACGCAGAACTCCACACAAATATGCCCTGCACCTGTACCACTCCATAACCTCCCAGTCTCACTGGAACGTACCAATGCAGAACTCCACACAAATATACCCTGAACCTGTACCCCTCCATAACTTCCCTGTCTCACTGGAACTTACCAATGCAGAACTCCACACAAATATGCCCTGAACCTGTACCCTCCATAACCTCATTGTCTCACTGGAACGTACCAATGCTGTACTCCACACAAATATGCCCTGAACCTGTACCCCTCCATAACCTCACTGTCTCACTGGAACGTACCAATGCAGAACTCCACACAAACATGCACTGAACCTGTACCCTCCATATCCTCATTGTCTCACTGGAACGTACCAATGCTGTACTCCACACAAATATGCCCTGAACATGTACCCGTCCATATTCTCCCTATCTCACTTGAGTGTACCAATGCAGAACTCCACTCAAATATGCCCTGAAACTGTATTCCTGCATAACCTCCCTGTCTCACTGGAACGTACCAATGCAGAACTACACAAAAATATGCCCTGAACCTGTACCCCTCCATAACCTCCCTGTCTCACTGGAACGCACCAATGCCGAACTCCACTCAAATATGCCCTTAACCTGTACCCTCCATAACCTCATTGTCTCACTGGAACGTACCAATGCTGTACTCCACACAAATATGCCCTGAACCTGTACCCCTCCATAACCTCCCTGTCTCACTGGAACGTACCAATGCAGAACTCCACACAAACTTGCCCTGAACCTGTACCCTCCATATCCTCATTGTCTCACTGGAACGTACCAATGCTGTACTCCACACAAATATGCATTGAACCTGTACCCTCCATAACCTCCCTGTCTCACTGGAACGTACCACTGCAGAACTCCACACAAATTTACCATGAACCTGTACCCTCCATAACCTCCCTGTCTGACTGGAAAGTACCAATGCAGAACTCCACACAAATATGCCCTGAAACTGTACCCGACCATAATCTCCCTGTCTCACAGGAACGTACCACTGCAGAACTCCACACAAATATGCCCTGAACCTGTACCCTGCATAACCTCCCTGTCTCACTGGAACGTACCAATGCAGAACTACGCACAAATATGCCCTGAACCTGTACCCCTCCATAACCTCCCTGTCTCACTGGAACGCACCAATGCCGAACTCCACTGAAATATGCCCTGAACCTGTACCCTGCATAACCTCCCTGTCTCACTGGAAAGTACCAATGCAGAACTCCACACAAATATGCCCTGAACCTGTACCAGTCCATAACCTCTCTGTCTCACTGGAACGTCCCACTGCAGAACTCAACACAAATATGCCCTGAAGCTGTACCCTCCATAACCTCCCTGTCTCACTGGAATGTACCAATGCAGAACTGCACACTAATATGCCCTGAACCTGTACCCCTCCATAATCTCCCTGTCTCACTGGAAGGTACCAATGCAGAACTCCACACAAATATGCCCTGAACCTGTACCCCTCCATAACCTCCCTGTCTCTCTGGATCGTACCAATGCAGAACTCCACACGAATATGCCCTGAACCTGTACCCCTCATTACCTCCCTGTCTCACTGGAACGTCCCAACGCAGAACTCCACACAAATATGCCCTGAACCGGTCCCCTCCATAACCTGCCTGTCTCACTGGAACGTACCATCGCAGAACACCACACAAATATGCCCTGAACCTGTACCCCTCCTTAACCTCCCTGTCTCACTGGAACGTACAAATGCAGAACTCCACACAAATATGCCCTGAACCTGTACCCCTCCATAACCTACCTGTCTCACTGGAACGTACCAATGCAGAACTCCACACAAATATGCCCTGAACCTGTACCCCTCCATAACCTCCCTGTCTCACTGGAACGTCCCAACGCAGAGCACCACACAAATATGCCCTGAACCTGTACCACTCCATAACCTCCCTGTCTCACTGGAACTTACCAATGCAGAACTCCACACAAATATGCCCTGAACCTGTACCCCTCCATAACCTCCCTGTCTCACTGGAACTTACCAATCCAGAACTCCACACAAATATGCCCTGAACCTGTACCCTCCATAACCTCATTGTCTCACTGGAACGTACCAATGCTGTACTCCACACAAATATGCCCTGAAACTGTTCCCGTCTATAACCTCCCAGTCTCACTGGAACGTACCACTGCAGAACTCCACACAAATATGCCCTGAACCTGTACCATGCATAACCTCCCTGTCTCACTGGAACGTACCAATGCAGAACTACACACAAATATGCCCTGAACCTGTACCGCTCCATAACCTCCCAGTCTCACTGGAACGCACCAATGCCGAACTCCACACAAATATGCCCTGAACCGGTCCCCTCCATAACCTGCCTGTCTCACTGGAACGTACCATTGCAGAACACCACACAAATATGCCCTGAACCTGTACCCCTCCATAACCTCCCTGTCTCACTGGAACTTACCAATGCAGAACTCCACACAAATATGCCCTGAACCTGTACCCCTCCATAACATCCCTGTCTCACTGGAACTTACCAATGCAGAACTCCACACAAATATGCCCTGAACCTGTACCCTTCATAACCTCATTGTCTCACTGGAACTTACCAATGCTGTACTCCACACAAATATGCCCTGAACATGTACCCGTCCATATTCTCCCTGTCTCAGTGGAACGTCCCACTGCAGAACTCCACACAAAAATGCATTGAACCTGCACCCTCCATAACCTCCCTGTCTCACTGGAACGTACCACTGCAGAACTCCACACAAATTTGCCATGAACCTGTACCCTCCATAACCTCCCTGTCTGACTGGAAAGTACCAATGCAGAACTCCACACAAATATGCCCTGAAACTGTACCCGACCATAATCTCCCTGTCTCACAGGAACGTACCACTGCAGAACTACACACAAATATGCCCTGAACCTGTATCCCTCCATAACCTCCCAGTCTCACTGGAACGCACCAATGCCGAACTGCACTCAAATATGCCCTGAACCTGTACCCCTCCATAACCTCCCTGTCTCACTGGAACGTCCCAACGCAGAACTCCACACAAATATGCCCTGCACCTGTACCACTCCATAACCTCCCAGTCTCACTGGAACGTACCAATGCAGAACTCCACACAAATATACCCTGAACCTGTACCCCTCCATAACTTCCCTGTCTCACTGGAACTTACCAATGCAGAACTCCACACAAATATGCCCTGAACCTGTACCCTCCATAACCTCATTGTCTCACTGGAACGTACCAATGCTGTACTCCACACAAATATGCCCTGAACCTGTACCCCTCCATAACCTCACTGTCTCACTGGAACGTACCAATGCAGAACTCCACACAAACATGCACTGAACCTGTACCCTCCATATCCTCATTGTCTCACTGGAACGTACCAATGCTGTACTCCACACAAATATGCCCTGAACATGTACCCGTCCATATTCTCCCTGTCTCATTGGAACGTCCCACTGCAGAACTCCACACAAATATGCATTGAACCTGTACCCTCCATAACCTCCCTGTCTCACTGGAACGTACCACTGCAGAACTCCACACAAATATGCCCTGAAACTGTACCCCTCATTACCTCATTGTCTCACTGGTACGTACCAATGCTGTACTCCACACAAATATGCCCTGAACATGTAACCGTCCATATTCTCCCTGTCTCAGTGGAACGTCCCACTGCAGAACTCCACACAAAAATGCATTGAACCTGTACCCTCCATAACCTCCCTGTCTGACTGGAAAGTACCACTGCAGAACTCCACACAAATATGCCCTGAACCTGTACCCTGCATAACCTCCCTGTCTCACTGGAACGTACCAATGCAGAACTACACACAAATATGCCCTGAGCCTGCACCCCTCCATAACCTCCCTGTCTCACTGGAACGCACCAATGACGAACTCCACTCAAATATGTCCTGAACCTGTACCCTGCATAACCTGCCTGTCTCACTGGAACGTACCATTGCAGAACACCACACAAATATGCCCTGAACCTGTACCCCTCCATAACCTCGCTGTCTCACTGGAACGTACAAATGCAGAACTCCACACAAATATGCCCTGAACCTGTACCCCTGCATAACCTCCCTGTCTCACTGGAACGTACCAATGCAGAACTCCACACAAATATGCCCTGAACCTGTACCCCTCCATAACCTCCCTGTCTCACTGGAACGTCCCAACACAGAGCACCACACAAATATGCCCTGAACCTGTACAACTCCATAACCTCCCTGTCTCACTGGAACTTACCAATGCAGAACTCCACACAAATATGCCCTGAACCTGTACCCCTCCATAACCTCCCTGTTCACTGGAACTTACCAATGCAGAACTCCACACAAATATGCCCTGAACCTGTACCCTCCATATCCTCATTGTCTCACTGGAACGTATCAATGCTGTACTCCACACAAATATGCCCTGAACATGTACCCGTCCATATTCTCCCTGTCTCAGTGGAACGTCCCACTGCAGAACTCCACACAAAAATGCATTGAACCTGCACCCTCCATAACCTCCCTGTCTCACTGGAACGTACCACTCAAGAACTCCACACAAATTTGCCATGAACCTGTACCCTCCATAACCTCCCTGTCTGACTGGAAAGTACCAATGCAGAACTCCACACAAATATGCCCTGAAACTGTACCCGACCATAATCTCCCTGTCTCACAGGAACGTACCACTGCAGAACTACACACAAATATGCCCTGAACCTGTACCCCTCCATAACCTCCCAGTCTCACTGGAACGTACCAATGCCGAACTCCACTCAAATATGCCCTGAACCTGTACCCCTCCATAACCTCCCTGTCTCACTGGAACGTCCCAACGCAGAACTCCACACAAATATGCCCTGCACCTGTACCACTCCATAACCTCCCAGTCTCACTGGAACGTACCAATGCAGAACTCCACACAAATATACCCTGAACCTGTACCCCTCCATAACTTCCCTGTCTCACTGGAACTTACCAATGCAGAACTCCACACAAATATGCCCTGAACCTGTACCCTCCATAACCTCATTGTCTCACTGGAACGTACCAATGCTGTACTCCACACAAATATGCCCTGAACCTGTACCCCTCCATAACCTCACTGTCTCACTGGAACGTACCAATGCAGAACTCCACACAAACATGCACTGAACCTGTACCCTCCATATCCTCATTGTCTCACTGGAACGTACCAATGCTGTACTCCACACAAATATGCCCTGAACATGTACCCGTCCATATTCTCCCTATCTCACTTGAGTGTACCAATGCAGAACTCCACTCAAATATGCCCTGAAACTGTATTCCTGCATAACCTCCCTGTCTCACTGGAACGTACCAATGCAGAACTACACAAAAATATGCCCTGAACCTGTACCCCTCCATAACCTCCCTGTCTCACTGGAACGCACCAATGCCGAACTCCACTCAAATATGCCCTGAACCTGTACCCTCCATAACCTCATTGTCTCACTGGAACGTACCAATGCTGTACTCCACACAAATATGCCCTGAACCTGTACCCCTCCATAACCTCCCTGTCTCACTGGAACGTACCAATGCAGAACTCCACACAAACTTGCCCTGAACCTGTACCCTCCATATCCTCATTGTCTCACTGGAACGTACCAATGCTGTACTCCACACAAATATGCATTGAACCTGTACCCTCCATAACCTCCCTGTCTCACTGGAACGTACCACTGCAGAACTCCACACAAATTTACCATGAACCTGTACCCTCCATAACCTCCCTGTCTGACTGGAAAGTACCAATGCAGAACCCCACACAAATATGCCCTGAAACTGTACCCGACCATAATCTCCCTGTCTCACAGGAGCGTACCACTGCAGAACTCCACACAAATATGCCCTGAACCTGTACCCTGCATAACCTCCCTGTCTCACTGGAACGTACCAATGCAGAACTACGCACAAATATGCCCTGAACCTGTACCCCTCCATAACCTCCCTGTCTCACTGGAACGCACCAATGCCGAACTCCACTGAAATATGCCCTGAACCTGTACCCTGCATAACCTCCCTGTCTCACTGGAAAGTACCAATGCAGAACTCCACACAAATATGCCCTGAACCTGTACCAGTCCATAACCTCTCTGTCTCACTGGAACGTCCCACTGCAGAACTCAACACAAATATGCCCTGAAGCTGTACCCTCCATAACCTCCCTGTCTCACTGGAATGTACCAATGCAGAACTGCACACTAATATGCCCTGAACCTGTACCCCTCCATAATCTCCCTGTCTCACTGGAAGGTACCAATGCAGAACTCCACACAAATATGCCCTGAACCTGTACCCCTCCATAACCTCCCTGTCTCTCTGGATCGTACCAATGCAGAACTCCACACGAATATGCCCTGAACCTGTACCCCTCATTACCTCCCTGTCTCACTGGAACGTCCCAACGCAGAACTCCACACAAATATGCCCTGAACCGGTCCCCTCCATAACCTGCCTGTCTCACTGGAACGTACCATTGCAGAACACCACACAAATATGCCCTGAACCTGTACCCCTCCTTAACCTCCCTGTCTCACTGGAACGTACAAATGCAGAACTCCACACAAATATGCCCTGAACCTGTACCCCTCCATAACCTCCCTGTCTCACTGGAACGTACCAATGCAGAACTCCACACAAATATGCCCTGAACCTGTACCCCTCCATAACCTCCCTGTCTCACTGGAACGTCCCAACGCAGAGCACCACACAAATATGCCCTGAACCTGTACCACTCCATAACCTCCCTGTCTCACTGGAACTTACCAATGCAGAACTCCACACAAATATGCCCTGAACCTGTACCCCTCCATAACCTCCCTGTCTCACTGGAACTTACCAATCCAGAACTCCACACAAATATGCCCTGAACCTGTACCCTCCATAACCTCATTGTCTCACTGGAACGTACCAATGCTGTACTCCACACAAATATGCCCTGAACCTGTACCCCTCCATAACCTCACTGTCTCACTGGAACGTACCAATGCAGAACTCCACACAAACATGCCCTGAACCTGTACCCTCCATATCCTCATTGTCTCACTGGAACGTACCAATGCTGTACTCCACACAAATATGCCCTAAACATGTGCCCGTCCATATTCTCCCTGTCTCAGTGGAACGTCCCACTGCAGAACTCCACACAAAAATGCATTGAACCTGCACCCTCCATAACCTCCCTGTCTGACTGGAACGTACCACTGCAGAACTCCACACAAATTTGCCATGAACCTGTACCCTCCATAACCTCCCTGTCTGACTGGAAAGTACCAATGCAGAACTCCACACAAATATGCCATGAAACTGTACCCGACCATAATCTCCCTGTCTCACAGGAACGTACCACTGCAGAACTACACACAAATATGCCCTGAACCTGTACCCCTCCATAACCTCCCAGTCTCACTGGAACGCACCAATGCCGAACTCCACTCAAATATGCCCTGAACCTGTACCCCTCCATAACCTCCCTGTCTCACTGGAACGTCCCAACGCAGAACTCCACACAAATATGCCCTGCACCTATACCACTCCATAACCTCCCAGTCTCACTGGAACGTACCAATGCAGAACTCCACACAAATATACCCTGAACCTGTACCCCTCCATAACTTCCCTGTCTCACTGGAACTTACCAATGCAGAACTCCACATAAATATGCCCTGAACCTGTACCCTCCATAACCTCATTGTCTCACTGGAACGTACCAATGCTGTACTCCACACAAATATGCCCTGAACCTGTACCCCTCCATAACCTCACTGTCTCACTGGAACGTACCAATGCAGAACTCCACACAAACATGCACTGAACCTGTACCCTCCATATCCTCATTGTCTCACTGGAACGTACCAATGCTGTACTCCACACAAATATGCCCTGAACATGTACCCGTCCATATTCTCCCTGTCTCATTGGAACGTCCCACTGCAGAACTCCACACAAATATGCATTGAACCTGTACCCTCCATAACCTCCCTGTCTCACTGGAACGTACCACTGCAGAACTCTACACAAATTTGCCATGAACCTGTACCCTCCATAACCTCCCTGTCTGAGTGGAAAGTACCAATGCAGAACTCCACACAAATATGCCCTGAAACTGTACCCGACCATAATCTCCCTGTCTCACAGGAACGTACCACTGCAGAACTCCACACAAATATGCCCTGAACCTGTACCCTGCATAACCTCCCTGTCTCACTGGAACGTACCAATGCAGAACTACACACAAATATGCCCTGAACCTGTACCCCTCCATAACCTCCCTGTCTCACTGGAAAGTACCAATGCCGAACTCCTCTCAAATATGCCCTGAACCTGTACCCTGCATAACCTCCCTGTCTCACTGGAAAGTACCAATGCAGAACTCCACACAAATATGCCCTGTACCTGTACCCGTACATAACCTCCCTGTCTCACTGGAACGTTCCACTGCAGAACTCCACACAAATATGCCCTGAACCTGTACCACTCCATAACCTCCCTGTCACTCTGGATCGTACCAATGCAGAACTCCACACAAATATGCCCTGAACCTGTACCCCTCATTACCTCCCTGTCTCACTGGAACGTCCCAACGCAGAACTCCACACAAATATGCCCTGAACCTGTCCCCTCCATAACCTGCCTGTCTCAAAGGAACGTACCATTGCAGAACACCACACAAATATGCCCTGAACCTGTACCCCTCCATAACCTCCCTGTCTCACTGGAACGTACCAATGCAGAACTCCACACAAATATTCCCTGAACATGAACCCGTCCATATTCTCCCTGTCTCAGTGGAACGTCCCACTGCAGAACTCCACACAAAAATGCATTGAACCTGTACCCTCCATAACCTCCCTGTCTGACTGGAAAGTACCACTGCAGAACTCCACACAAATATGCCCTGAACCTGTACCCTGCATAACCTCCCTGTCTCACTGGAACGTACCAATGCAGAACTACACACAAATATGCCCTGAACCTGTACCCCTCCATAACCACCCTGTCTCACTGGAACGTACCAATGCAGAACACCACACAAATATGCCCTGAAACTGTTCCCGTCTATAACCTCCCAGTCTCACTGGAACGTACCACTGCAGAACTCCACACAAATATGCCCTGAACCTGTACCATGCATAACCTCCCTGTCTCACTGGAACGTACCAATGCAGAACTACACACAAATATGCCCTGAACCTGTACCGCTCCATAACCTCCCAGTCTCACTGGAACGCACCAATGCCGAACTCCACACAAATATGCCCTGAACCGGTCCCCTCCATAACCTGCCTGTCTCACTGGAACGTACCATTGCAGAACACCACACAAATATGCCCTGAACCTGTACCCCTCCATAACCTCCCTGTCTCACTGGAACTTACCAATGCAGAACTCCACACAAATATGCCCTGAACCTGTACCCCTCCATAACATCCCTGTCTCACTGGAACTTACCAATGCAGAACTCCACACAAATATGCCCTGAACCTGTACCCACCATAACCTCATTGTCTCACTGGAACGTACCAATGCTGTACTCCACACAAATATGCCCTGAACCTGTACCCCTCCATAACCTCACTGTCTCACTGGAACGTCCCAACGCAGAACTCCACACAAATATGCCCTGCACCTGTACCACTCCATAACCTCCCAGTCTCACTGGAACGTACCAATGCAGAACTCCACACAAATATACCCTGAACCTGTACCCCTCCATAACTTCCCTGTCTCACTGGAACTTACCAATGCAGAACTCCACACAAATATGCCCTGAACCTGTACCCTCCATAACCTCATTGTCTCACTGGAACGTACCAAAGCTGTACTCCACACAAATATGCCCTGAACCTGTACCCCTCCATAACCTCCCTGTCTCACTGGAACGTACAAATGCAGAACTCCACACAAATATGCCCTGAACCTGTACCCCTCCATAACCTCCCTGTCTCACTGGAACGTACCAATGCAGAACTCCACACAAATATGCCCTGAACCTGTACCCCTCCATAACCTCCCTGTCTCACTGGAACGTCCCAACGCAGAGCACCACACAAATATGCCCTGAACCTGTACCACTCCATAACCTCCCTGTCTCACTGGAACTTACCAATGCAGAACTCCACACAAATATGCCCTGAACCTGTACCCCTCCATAACATCCCTGTCTCACTGGAACTTACCAATGCAGAACTCCACACAAATATGCCCTGAACCTGTACCCTCCATAACCTCATTGTCTCACTGGAACGTACCAATGCTGTACTCCACACAAATATGCCCTGAACCTGTACCCCTCCATAACCTCACTGTCTCACTGGAACGTACCAATGCAGAACTCCACACAAACATGCCCTGAACCTGTACCCTCCATATCCTCATTGTCTCACTGGAACGTACCAATGCTGTACTCCACACAAATATGCCCTGAACATGTACCCGTCCATATTCTCC
Organism: Hemitrygon akajei; assembly: GCF_048418815.1. Lineage (NCBI taxonomy): Eukaryota > Metazoa > Chordata > Chondrichthyes > Myliobatiformes > Dasyatidae > Hemitrygon > Hemitrygon akajei. Next base: position 176,045 of record NW_027331981.1, on the reverse strand, counting down.
CTGTCTCAGTGGAACGTCCCACTGCAGAACTCCACACAAAAATGCATTGAACCTGCACCCTCCATAACCTCCCTGTCTCACTGGAACGTACCACTGCAGAACTCCACACAAATTTGCCATGAACCTGTACCCTCCATAACCTCCCTGTCTGACTGGAAAGTACCAATGCAGAACTCCACACAAATATGCCCTGAAACTGTACCCGACCATAATCTCCCTGTCTCACAGGAACGTACCACTGCAGAACTACACACAAATATGCCCTGAACCTGTACCCCTCCATAACCTCCCAGTCTCACTGGAATGCACCAATGCCGAACTGCACTCAAATATGCCCTGAACCTGTACCCCTCCATAACCTCCCTGTCTCACTGGAACGTCCCAACGCAGAACTCCACACAAATATGCCCTGCACCTGTACCACTCCATAACCTCCCAGTCTCACTGGAACGTACCAATGCAGAACTCCACACAAATATACCCTGAACCTGTACCCCTCCATAACTTCCCTGTCTCACTGGAACTTACCAATGCAGAACTCCACACAAATATGCCCTGAACCTGTACCCTCCATAACCTCATTGTCTCACTGGAACGTACCAATGCTGTACTCCACACAAATATGCCCTGAACCTGTACCCCTCCATAACCTCACTGTCTCACTGGAACGTACCAATGCAGAACTCCACACAAACATGCACTGAACCTGTACCCTCCATATCCTCATTGTCTCACTGGAACGTACCAATGCTGTACTCCACACAAATATGCCCTGAACATGTACCCGTCCATATTCTCCCTGTCTCATTGGAACGTCCCACTGCAGAACTCCACACAAATATGCATTGAACCTGTACCCTCCATAACCTCCCTGTCTCACTGGAACGTACCACTGCAGAACTCCACACAAATTTGCCATGAACCTGTACCCTCCATAACCTCCCTGTCTGACTGGAAAGTACCAATGCAGAACTCCACACAAATATGCCCTGAAACTGTACCCGACCATAATCTCCCTGTCTCACAGGAACGTACCACTGCAGAACTCCACACAAATATGCCCTGAACCTGTACCCTGCATAACCTCCCTGTCTCACTGGAACGTACCAATGCAGAACTACACACAAATATGCCCTGAACCTGTACCCCTCCATAACCTCCCTGTCTCACTGGAAAGTACCAATGCCGAACTCCTCTCAAATAGGCCCTGAACCTGTACCCTGCATAACCTCCCTGTCTCACTGGAAAGTACCAATGCAGAACTCCACACAAATATGCTCTGAACCTGTACCCGTCCATAACCTCCCTGTCTCACTGGAACGTTCCACTGCAGAACTCCACACAAATATGCCCTGAACCTGTACCACTCCATAACCTCCCTGTCACTCTGGATCGTACCAATGCAGAACTCCACACAAATATGCCCTGAACCTGTACCCCTCATTACCTCCCTGTCTCACTGGAACGTCCCAACGCAGAACTCCACACAAATATGCCCTGAACCTGTCCCCTCCATAATCTCCCTGTCTCACTGGAACGTACCAATGCAGAACTCCACACAAATATGCCCTGAACCTGTACCCCTCCATAACCTCCCTGTCTCACTGGAACGTACCAATGCAGAACTCCACACAAATATGCCCTGAACCTGTACCCCTCCATAACCTCCCTGTCTCACTGTAACTTACCAATGCAGAACTCCACACAAATATGCCCTTAACCTGTACCCTCCATAACCTCATTGTCTCACTGGTACGTACAAATGCTGTACTCCACACAAATATGCCCTGAACATGTAACCGTCCATATTCTCCCTGTCTCAGTGGAACGTCCCACTGCAGAACTCCACACAAAAATGCATTGAACCTGTACCCTCCATAACCTCCCTGTCTGACTGGAAAGTACCACTGCAGAACTCCACACAAATATGCCCTGAACCTGTACCCTGCATAACCTCCCTGTCTCACTGGAACGTACCAATGCAGAACTACACACAAATATGCCCTGAGCCTGCACCCCTCCATAACCTCCCTGTCTCACTGGAACGCACCAATGACGAACTCCACTCAAATATGTCCTGAACCTGTACCCTGCATAACCTCCCTGTCTCACTGGAACGTACCATTGCAGAACACCACACAAATATGCCCTGAAACTGTTCCCGTCTATAACCTCCCAGTCTCACTGGAACGTACCACTGCAGAACTCCACACAAATATGCCCTGAACCTGTACCATGCATAACCTCCCTGTCTCACTGGAACGTACCAATGCAGAACTACACACAAATATGCCCTGAACCTGTACCGCTCCATAACCTCCCAGTCTCACTGGAACGCACCAATGCCGAACTCCACACAAATATGCCCTGAACCGGTCCCCTCCATAACCTGCCTGTCTCACTGGAACGTACCATTGCAGAACACCACACAAATATGCCCTGAACCTGTACCCCTCCATAACCTCCCTGTCTCACTGGAACTTACCAATGCAGAACTCCACACAAATATGCCCTGAACCTGTACCCCTCCATAACATCCCTGTCTCACTGGAACTTACCAATGCAGAACTCCACACAAATATGCCCTGAACCTGTACCCTCCATAACCTCATTGTCTCACTGGAACTTACCAATGCTGTACTCCACACAAATATGCCCTGAACCTGTACCCCTCCATAACCTCACTGTCTCACTGGAACGTACCAATGCAGAACTCCACACAAACATGCCCTGAACCTGTACCCTCCATATCCTCATTGTCTCACTGGAACGTACCAATGCTGTACTCCACACAAATATGCCCTGAACATGTACCCGTCCATATTCTCCCTGTCTCAGTGGAACGTCCCACTGCAGAACTCCACACAAAAATGCATTGAACCTGCACCCTCCATAACCTCCCTGTCTCACTGGAACGTACCACTGCAGAACTCCACACAAATTTGCCATGAACCTGTACCCTCCATAACCTCCCTGTCTGACTGGAAAGTACCAATGCAGAACTCCACACAAATATGCCCTGAAACTGTACCCGACCATAATCTCCCTGTCTCACAGGAACGTACCACTGCAGAACTACACACAAATATGCCCTGAACCTGTATCCCTCCATAACCTCCCAGTCTCACTGGAACGCACCAATGCCGAACTGCACTCAAATATGCCCTGAACCTGTACCCCTCCATAACCTCCCTGTCTCACTGGAACGTCCCAACGCAGAACTCCACACAAATATGCCCTGCACCTGTACCACTCCATAACCTCCCAGTCTCACTGGAACGTACCAATGCAGAACTCCACACAAATATACCCTGAACCTGTACCCCTCCATAACTTCCCTGTCTCACTGGAACTTACCAATGCAGAACTCCACACAAATATGCCCTGAACCTGTACCCTCCATAACCTCATTGTCTCACTGGAACGTACCAATGCTGTACTCCACACAAATATGCCCTGAACCTGTACCCCTCCATAACCTCACTGTCTCACTGGAACGTACCAATGCAGAACTCCACACAAACATGCACTGAACCTGTACCCTCCATATCCTCATTGTCTCACTGGAACGTACCAATGCTGTACTCCACACAAATATGCCCTGAACATGTACCCGTCCATATTCTCCCTGTCTCATTGGAACGTCCCACTGCAGAACTCCACACAAATATGCATTGAACCTGTACCCTCCATAACCTCCCTGTCTCACTGGAACGTACCACTGCAGAACTCCACACAAATATGCCCTGAAACTGTACCCCTCATTACCTCATTGTCTCACTGGTACGTACCAATGCTGTACTCCACACAAATATGCCCTGAACATGTAACCGTCCATATTCTCCCTGTCTCAGTGGAACGTCCCACTGCAGAACTCCACACAAAAATGCATTGAACCTGTACCCTCCATAACCTCCCTGTCTGACTGGAAAGTACCACTGCAGAACTCCACACAAATATGCCCTGAACCCCTACCCTGCATAACCTCCCTGTCTCACTGGAACGTACCAATGCAGAACTACACACAAATATGCCCTGAGCCTGCACCCCTCCATAACCTCCCTGTCTCACTGGAACGCACCAATGACGAACTCCACTCAAATATGTCCTGAACCTGTACCCTGCATAACCTCCCTGTCTCACTGGAACGTACCATTGCAGAACACCACACATATGTGCCCTGAACCTGTACCATGCATAACCTCCCTATCTCACTGGAACGTACCAATGCAGAACTACACACAAATATGCCCTGAACCTGTACCGCTCCATAACCTCCCAGTCTCACTGGAACGCACCAATGCCGAACTCCACACAAATATGCCCTGAACCGGTCCCCTCCATAACCTGCCTGTCTCACTGGAACGTACCATTGCAGAACACCACACAAATATGCCCTGAACCTGTACCCCTCCATAACCTCGCTGTCTCACTGGAACGTACAAATGCAGAACTCCACACAAATATGCCCTGAACCTGTACCCCTGCATAACCTCCCTGTCTCACTGGAACGTACCAATGCAGAACTCCACACAAATATGCCCTGAACCTGTACCCCTCCATAACCTCCCTGTCTCACTGGAACGTCCCAACGCAGAGCACCACACAAATATGCCCTGAACCTGTACAACTCCATAACCTCCCTGTCTCACTGGAACTTACCAATGCAGAACTCCACACAAATATGCCCTGAACCTGTACCCCTCCATAACCTCCCTGTTCACTGGAACTTACCAATGCAGAACTCCACACAAATATGCCCTGAACCTGTACCCTCCATAACCTCATTGTCTCACGGGAACGTACCAATGCTGTACTCCACACAAATATGCCCTGAACCTGTACCCCTCCATAACCTCACTGTCTCACTGGAACGTACCAATGCAGAACTCCACACAAACATGCCCTGAACCTGTACCCTCCATATCCTCATTGTCTCACTGGAACGTACCAATGCTGTACTCCACACAAATATGCCCTGAACATGTACCCGTCCATATTCTCCCTGTCTCAGTGGAACGTCCCACTGCAGAACTCCACACAAAAATGCATTGAACCTGCACCCTCCATAACCTTCCTGTCTCACTGGAACGTACCACTGCAGAACTCCACACAAATTTGCCATGAACCTGTACCCTCCATAACCTCCCTGTCTGACTGGAAAGTACCAATGCAGAACTCCACACAAATATGCCCTGAAACTGTACCCGACCATAATCTCCCTGTCTCACAGGAACGTACCACTGCAGAACTACACACAAATATGCCCTGAACCTGTACCCCTCCATAACCTCCCAGTCTCACTGGAACGTACCAATGCCGAACTCCACTCAAATATGCCCTGAACCTGTACCCCTCCATAACCTCCCTGTCTCAGTGGAACGTCCCAACGCAGAACTCCACACAAATATGCCCTGCACCTGTACCACTCCATAACCTCCCAGTCTCACTGGAACGTACCAATGCAGAACTCCACACAAATATACCCTGAACCTGTACCCCTCCATAACTTCCCTGTCTCACTGGAACTTACCAATGCAGAACTCCACACAAATATGCCCTGAACCTGTACCCTCCATAACCTCATTGTCTCACTGGAACGTACCAATGCTGTACTCCACACAAATATGCCCTGAACCTGTACCCCTCCATAACCTCACTGTCTCACTGGAACGTACCAATGCAGAACTCCACACAAACATGCACTGAACCTGTACCCTCCATATCCTCATTGTCTCACTGGAACGTACCAATGCTGTACTCCACACAAATATGCCCTGAACATGTACCCGTCCATATTCTCCCTATCTCACTTGAGTGTACCAATGCAGAACTCCACTCAAATATGCCCTGAAACTGTATTCCTGCATAACCTCCCTGTCTCACTGGAACGTACCAATGCAGAACTACACAAAAATATGCCCTGAACCTGTACCCCTCCATAACCTCCCTGTCTCACTGGAACGCACCAATGCCGAACTCCACTCAAATATGCCCTGAACCTGTACCCTCCATAACCTCATTGTCTCACTGGAACGTACCAATGCTGTACTCCACACAAATATGCCCTGAACCTGTACCCCTCCATAACCTCCCTGTCTCACTGGAACGTACCAATGCAGAACTCCACACAAACTTGCCCTGAACCTGTACCCTCCATAACCTCCCTGTCTGACTGGAAAGTACCAATGCAGAACTCCACACAAATATGCCCTGAAACTGTACCCTCCATAACCTCATTGTCTCACTGGTACGTACAAATGCTGTACTCCACACAAATATGCCCTGAACATGTAACCGTCCATATTCTCCCTGTCTCAGTGGAACGTCCCACTGCAGAACTCCACACAAAAATGCATTGAACCTGTACCCTCCATAACCTCCCTGTCTGACTGGAAAGTACCACTGCAGAACTCCACACAAATATGCCCTGAACCTGTACCCTGCATAACCTCCCTGTCTCACTGGAACGTACCAATGCAGAACTACACACAAATATGCCCTGAGCCTGCACCCCTCCATAACCTCCCTGTCTCACTGGAACGCACCAATGACGAACTCCACTCAAATATGTCCTGAACCTGTACCCTGCATAACCTCCCTGTCTCACTGGAACGTACCATTGCAGAACACCACACAAATATGCCCTGAAACTGTTCCCGTCTATAACCTCCCAGTCTCACTGGAACGTACCACTGCAGAACTCCACACAAATATGCCCTGAACCTGTACCATGCATAACCTCCCTGTCTCACTGGAACGTACCAATGCAGAACTACACACAAATATGCCCTGAACCTGTACCGCTCCATAACCTCCCAGTCTCACTGGAACGCACCAATGCCGAACTCCACACAAATATGCCCTGAACCGTTCCCCTCCATAACCTGCCTGTCTCACTGGAACGTACCATTGCAGAACACCACACAAATATGCCCTGAACCTGTACCCCTCCATAACCTCCCTGTCTCACTGGAACTTACCAATGCAGAACTCCACACAAATATGCCCTGAACCTGTACCCCTCCATAACATCCCTGTCTCACTGGAACTTACCAATGCAGAACTCCACACAAATATGCCCTGAACCTGTACCCTCCATAACCTCATTGTCTCACTGGAACTTACCAATGCTGTACTCCACACAAATATGCCCTGAACCTGTACCCCTCCATAACCTCACTGTCTCACTGGAACGTACCAATGCAGAACTCCACACAAACATGCCCTGAACCTGTACCCTCCATATCCTCATTGTCTCACTGGAACGTACCAATGCTGTACTCCACACAAATATGCCCTGAACATGTACCCGTCCATATTCTCCCTGTCTCAGTGGAACGTCCCACTGCAGAACTCCACACAAAAATGCATTGAACCTGCACCCTCCATAACCTCCCTGTCTCACTGGAACGTACCACTGCAGAACTCCACACAAATTTGCCATGAACCTGTACCCTCCATAACCTCCCTGTCTGACTGGAAAGTACCAATGCAGAACTCCACACAAATATGCCCTGAAACTGTACCCGACCATAATCTCCCTGTCTCACAGGAACGTACCACTGCAGAACTACACACAAATATGCCCTGAACCTGTATCCCTCCATAACCTCCCAGTCTCACTGGAACGCACCAATGCCGAACTGCACTCAAATATGCCCTGAACCTGTACCCCTCCATAACCTCCCTGTCTCACTGGAACGTCCCAACGCAGAACTCCACACAAATATGCCCTGCACCTGTACCACTCCATAACCTCCCAGTCTCACTGGAACGTACCAATGCAGAACTCCACACAAATATACCCTGAACCTGTACCCCTCCATAACTTCCCTGTCTCACTGGAACTTACCAATGCAGAACTCCACACAAATATGCCCTGAACCTGTACCCTCCATAACCTCATTGTCTCACTGGAACGTACCAATGCTGTACTCCACACAAATATGCCCTGAACCTGTACCCCTCCATAACCTCACTGTCTCACTGGAACGTACCAATGCAGAACTCCACACAAACATGCACTGAACCTGTACCCTCCATATCCTCATTGTCTCACTGGAACGTACCAATGCTGTACTCCACACAAATCTGCCCTGAACATGTACCCGTCCATATTCTCCCTGTCTCATTGGAACGTCCCACTGCAGAACTCCACACAAATATGCATTGAACCTGTACCCTCCATAACCTCCCTGTCTCACTGGAACGTACCACTGCAGAACTCCACACAAATATGCCCTGAAACTGTACCCCTCATTACCTCATTGTCTCACTGGTACGTACCAATGCTGTACTCCACACAAATATGCCCTGAACATGTAACCGTCCATATTCTCCCTGTCTCAGTGGAACGTCCCACTGCAGAACTCCACACAAAAATGCATTGAACCTGTACCCTCCATAACCTCCCTGTCTGACTGGAAAGTACCACTGCAGAACTCCACACAAATATGCCCTGAACCCCTACCCTGCATAACCTCCCTGTCTCACTGGAACGTACCAATGCAGAACTACACACAAATATGCCCTGAGCCTGCACCCCTCCATAACCTCCCTGTCTCACTGGAACGCACCAATGACGAACTCCACTCAAATATGTCCTGAACCTGTACCCTGCATAACCTCCCTGTCTCACTGGAACGTACCATTGCAGAACACCACACATATGTGCCCTGAACCTGTACCATGCATAACCTCCCTATCTCACTGGAACGTACCAATGCAGAACTACACACAAATATGCCCTGAACCTGTACCGCTCCATAACCTCCCAGTCTCACTGGAACGCACCAATGCCGAACTCCACACAAATATGCCCTGAACCGGTCCCCTCCATAACCTGCCTGTCTCACTGGAACGTACCATTGCAGAACACCACACAAATATGCCCTGAACCTGTACCCCTCCATAACCTCGCTGTCTCACTGGAACGTACAAATGCAGAACTCCACACAAATATGCCCTGAACCTGCACCCCTGCATAACCTCCCTGTCTCACTGGAACGTACCAATGCAGAACTCCACACAAATATGCCCTGAACCAGTACCCCTCCATAACCTCCCTGTCTCACTGGAACGTCCCAACGCAGAGCACCACACAAATATGCCCTGAACCTGTACAACTCCATAACCTCCCTGTCTCACTGGAACTTACCAATGCAGAACTCCACACAAATATGCCCTGAACCTGTACCCCTCCATAACCTCCCTGTTCACTGGAACTTACCAATGCAGAACTCCACACAAATATGCCCTGAACCTGTACCCTCCATAACCTCATTGTCTCACGGGAACGTACCAATGCTGTACTCCACACAAATATGCCCTGAACCTGTACCCCTCCATAACCTCACTGTCTCACTGGAACGTACCAATGCAGAACTCCACACAAACATGCCCTGAACCTGTACCCTCCATATCCTCATTGTCTCACTGGAACGTACCAATGCTGTACTCCACACAAATATGCCCTGAACATGTACCCGTCCATATTCTCCCTGTCTCAGTGGAACGTCCCACTGCAGAACTCCACACAAAAATGCATTGAACCTGCACCCTCCATAACCTCCCTGTCTCACTGGAACGTACCACTGCAGAACTCCACACAAATTTGCCATGAACCTGTACCCTCCATAACCTCCCTGTCTGACTGGAAAGTACCAATGCAGAACTCCACACAAATATGCCCTGAAACTGTACCCGACCATAATCTCCCTGTCTCACAGGAACGTACCACTGCAGAACTACACACAAATATGCCCTGAACCTGTACCCCTCCATAACCTCCCAGTCTCACTGGAACGTACCAATGCCGAACTCCACTCAAATATGCCCTGAACCTGTACCCCTCCATAACCTCCCTGTCTCAGTGGAACGTCCCAACGCAGAACTCCACACAAATATGCCCTGCACCTGTACCACTCCATAACCTCCCAGTCTCACTGGAACGTACCAATGCAGAACTCCACACAAATATACCCTGAACCTGTACCCCTCCATAACTTCCCTGTCTCACTGGAACTTACCAATGCAGAACTCCACACAAATATGCCCTGAACCTGTACCCTCCATAACCTCATTGTCTCACTGGAACGTACCAATGCTGTACTCCACACAAATATGCCCTGAACCTGTACCCCTCCATAACCTCACTGTCTCACTGGAACGTACCAATGCAGAACTCCACACAAACATGCACTGAACCTGTACCCTCCATATCCTCATTGTCTCACTGGAACGTACCAATGCTGTACTCCACACAAATATGCCCTGAACATGTACCCGTCCATATTCTCCCTATCTCACTTGAGTGTACCAATGCAGAACTCCACTCAAATATGCCCTGAAACTGTATTCCTGCATAACCTCCCTGTCTCACTGGAACGTACCAATGCAGAACTACACAAAAATATGCCCTGAACCTGTACCCCTCCATAACCTCCCTGTCTCACTGGAACGCACCAATGCCGAACTCCACTCAAATATGCCCTGAACCTGTACCTTCCATAACCTCATTGTCTCACTGGAACGTACCAATGCTGTACTCCACACAAATATGCCCTGAACCTGTACCCCTCCATAACCTCCCTGTCTCACTGGAACGTACCAATGCAGAACTCCACACAAACTTGCCCTGAACCTGTACCCTCCATAACCTCCCTGTCTGACTGGAAAGTACCAATGCAGAACTCCACACAAATATGCCCTGAAACTGTACCCGACCATAATCTCCCTGTCTCACAGGAACGTACCACTGCAGAACTCCACACAAATATGCCCTGAACCTGTACCCTGCATAACCTCCCTGTCTCACTGGAACGTACCAATGCAGAACTACGCACAAATATGCCCTGAACCTGTACCCCTCCATAACCTCCCTGTCTCACTGGAACGCACCAATGCCGAACTCCACTGAAATATGCCCTGAACCTGTACCCTGCATAACCTCCCTGTCTCACTGGAAAGTACCAATGCAGAACTCCACACAAATATGCCCTGAACCTGTACCAGTCCATAACCTCCCTGTCTCACTGGAACGTCCCACTGCAGAACTCAACACAAATATGCCCTGAAGCTGTACCCTCCATAACCTCCCTGTCTCACTGGAATGTACCAATGCAGAACTGCACACTAATATGCCCTGAACCTGTACCCCTCCATAATCTCCCTGTCTCACTGGAAGGTACCAATGCAGAACTCCACACAAATATGCCCTGAACCTGTACCCCTCCATAACCTCCCTGTCTCTCTGGATCGTACCAATGCAGAACTCCACACGAATATGCCCTGAACCTGTACCCCTCATTACCTCCCTGTCTCACTGGAACGTCCCAACGCAGAACTCCACACAAATATGCCCTGAACCGGTCCCCTCCATAACCTGCCTGTCTCACTGGAACGTACCATTGCAGAACACCACACAAATATGCCCTGAACCTGTACCCCTCCATAACCTCCCTGTCTCACTGGAACGTACAAATGCAGAACTCCACACAAATATGCCCTAAACATGTGCCCGTCCATATTCTCCCTGTCTCAGTGGAACGTCCCACTGCAGAACTCCACACAAAAATGCATTGAACCTGCACCCTCCATAACCTCCCTGTCTGACTGGAACGTACCACTGCAGAACTCCACACAAATTTGCCATGAACCTGTACCCTCCATAACCTCCCTGTCTGACTGGAAAGTACCAATGCAGAACTCCACACAAATATGCCCTGAAACTGTACCCGACCATAATCTCCCTGTCTCACAGGAACGTACCACTGCAGAACTACACACAAATATGCCCTGAACCTGTACCCCTCCATAACCTCCCAGTCTCACTGGAACGCACCAATGCCGAACTCCACTCAAATATGCCCTGAACCTGTACCCCTCCATAACCTCCCTGTCTCACTGGAACGTCCCAACGCAGAACTCCACACAAATATGCCCTGCACCTATACCACTCCATAACCTCCCAGTCTCACTGGAACGTACCAATGCAGAACTCCACACAAATATACCCTGAACCTGTACCCCTCCATAACTTCCCTGTCTCACTGGAACTTACCAATGCAGAACTCCACATAAATATGCCCTGAACCTGTACCCTCCATAACCTCATTGTCTCACTGGAACGTACCAATGCTGTACTCCACACAAATATGCCCTGAACCTGTACCCCTCCATAACCTCACTGTCTCACTGGAACGTACCAATGCAGAACTCCACACAAACATGCACTGAACCTGTACCCTCCATATCCTCATTGTCTCACTGGAACGTACCAATGCTGTACTCCACACAAATATGCCCTGAACATGTACCCGTCCATATTCTCCCTGTCTCATTGGAACGTCCCACTGCAGAACTCCACACAAATATGCATTGAACCTGTACCCTCCATAACCTCCCTGTCTCACTGGAACGTACCACTGCAGAACTCCACACAAATTTGCCATGAACCTGTACCCTCCATAACCTCCCTGTCTGACTGGAAAGTACCAATGCAGAACTCCACACAAATATGCCCTGAAACTGTACCCGACCATAATCTCCCTGTCTCACAGGAACGTACCACTGCAGAACTCCACACAAATATGCCCTGAACCTGTACCCTGCATAACCTCCCTGTCTCACTGGAACGTACCAATGCAGATCTACACACAAATATGCCCTGAACCTGTACCCCTCCATAACCTCCCTGTCTCACTGGAAAGTACCAATGCCGAACTCCTCTCAAATATGCCCTGAACCTGTACCCTGCATAACCTCCCTGTCTCACTGGAAAGTACCAATGCAGAACTCCACACAAATATGCCCTGTACCTGTACCCGTACATAACCTCCCTGTCTCACTGGAAGGTTCCACTGCAGAACTCCACACAAATATGCCCTGAACCTGTACCACTCCATAACCTCCCTGTCACTCTGGATCGTACCAATGCAGAACTCCACACAAATATGCCCTGAACCTGTACCCCTCATTACCTCCCTGTCTCACTGGAACGTCCCAACGCAGAACTCCACACAAATATGCCCTGAACCTGTCCCCTCCATAACCTGCCTGTCTCAAAGGAACGTACCATTGCAGAACACCACACAAATATGCCCTGAACCTGTACCCCTCCATAACCTCCCTGTCTCACTGGAACGTACCAATGCAGAACTCCACACAAATATTCCCTGAACCTGTACCCCTCCATAACCTCCCTCTCTCACTGGAACGTACCAATGCAGAACTCCATACAAATATGCCCTGAACCTGTACCCCTCCATAACCTCCCTGTCTCACTGAAACGTCCCAACGCAGAACTCCACACAAATATGCCCTGAACCTGTACCACTCCATAACCTCCCAGTCTCATAGGAACGTACCAATGCAGAACTCCACACAAATATACCCTGAACCTGTACCCCTCCATAACCTCCCTGTCTCACTGTAACTTACCAATGCAGAACTCCACACAAATATGCCCTGAACCTGTACCCTCCATAACCTCATTGTCTCACTGGTACGTACCAATGCTGTACTCCACACAAATATGCCCTGAACATGTACCCGTCCATATTCTCCCTGTCTCAGTGGAACGTCCCACTGCAGAACTCCACACAAAAATGCATTGAACCTGAACCCTCCATAACCTCCCTGTCTGACTGGAAAGTACCACTGCAGAACTCCACACAAATATGCCCTGAACCTGTACCCTGCATAACCTCCCTGTCTCACTGGAACGTACCAATGCAGAACTACACACAAATATGCCCTGAACCTGTACCCTCCATAACCTCCCTGTCTGACTGGAAAGTACCACTGCAGAACTCCACACAAATATGCCCTGAACCTGTACCCTCCATAACCTCCCTGTCTGACTGGAAAGTACCACTGCAGAACTCCACACAAATATGCCCTGAACCTGTACCCTGCATAACCTCCCTGTCTCACTGGAACGTACCAATGCAGAACTACACACAAATATGCCCTGAACCTGTACCATGCATAACCTCCCTGTCTCACTGGAACGTACCAATGCAGAACTACACACAAATATGCCCTGAACCTGTACCGCTCCATAACCTCCCAGTCTCACTGGAACGCACCAATGCCGAACTCCACACAAATATGCCCTGAACCGGTCCCCTCCATAACCTGCCTGTCTCACTGGAACGTACCATTGCAGAACACCACACAAATATGCCCTGAACCTGTACCCCTCCATAACCTCCCTGTCTCACTGGAACGTACAAATGCAGAACTCCACACAAATATGCCCTGAACCTGTACCCCTCCATAACCTCCCTGTCTCACTGGAACGTACCAATGCAGAACTCCACACAAATATGCCCTGAACCTGTACCCCTCCATAACCTCCCTGTCTCACTGGAACGTCCCAACGCAGAGCACCACACAAATATGCCCTGAACCTGTACAACTCCATAATCTCCCTGTCTCACTGGAACTTACCAATGCAGAACTCCACACAAATATGCCCTGAACCTGTACCCCTCCATAACCTCCCTGTCTCACTGGAACTTACCAATGCATAACTCCACACAAATATGCCCTGAACCTGTACCCTCCATAACCTCATTGTCTCACTGGAACGTACCAATGCTGTACTCCACACAAATATGCCCTGAACCTGTACCCCTCCATAACCTCACTGTCTCACTGGAACGTACCAATGCAGAACTCCACACAAACATGCCCTGAACCTGTACCCTCCATATCCTCATTGTCTCACTGGAACGTACCAATGCTGTACTCCACACAAAAATGCCCTGAACATGTACCCGTCCATATTCTCCCTGTCTCAGTGGAACGTCCCACTGCAGAACTCCACACAAAAATGCATTGAACCTGCACCCTCCATAACCTCCCTGTCTCACTGGAACGTACCACTGCAGAACTCCACACAAATTTGCCATGAACCTGTACACTCCATAACCTCCCTGTCTGACTGGAAAGTACCAATGCAGAACTCCACACAAATATGCCCTGAAACTGTACCCGACCATAATCTCCCTGTCTCACAGGAACGTACCACTGCAAAACTACACACAAATATGCCCTGAACCTGTACCCCTCCATAACCTCCCAGTCTCACTGGAACGCACCAATGCCGAACTCCACTCAAATATGCCCTGAACCTGTACCCCTCCATAACCTCCCTGTCTCACTGGAACGTCCCAACGCAGAACTCCACACAAATATGCCCTGCACCTGTACCACTCCATAACCTCCCAGTCTCACTGGAACGTACCAATGCAGAACTCCACACAAATATACCCTGAACCTGTACCCCTCCATAACTTCCCTGTCTCACTGGAACTTACCAATGCAGAACTCCACACAAATATGCCCTGAACCTGTACCCTCCATAACCTCATTGTCTCACTGGAACGTACCAATGCTGTACTCCACACAAATATGCCCTGAACCTGTACCCCTCCATAACCTCACTGTCTCACTGGAACGTACCAATGCAGAACTCCACACAAACATGCACTGAACCTGTACCCTCCATATCCTCATTGTCTCACTGGAACGTACCAATGCTGTACTCCACACAAATATGCCCTGAACATGTACACGTCCATATTCTCCCTGTCTCAGTGGAACGTCCCACTGCAGAAATCCACACAAATATGCATTGAACCTGTACCCTCCATAACCTCCCTGTCTCACTGGAACGTACCACTGCAGAACTCCACACAAATTTGCCATGAACCTGTACCCTCCATAACCTCCCTGTCTGACTGGAAAGTACCAATGCAGAACTCCACACAAATATGCCCTGAAACTGTACCCGACCATAATCTCCCTGTCTCACAGGAACGTACCACTGCAGAACTCCACACAAATATGCCCTGAACCTGTACCCTGCATAACCTCCCTGTCTCACTAGAACGTACCAATGCAGAACTACACACAAATATGCCCTGAACCTGTACCCCTCCATAACCTCCCTGTCTCACTGGAAAGTACCAATGCCGAACTCCTCTCAAATATGCCCTGAAACTGTACCCTGCATAACCTCCCTGTCTCACTGGAAAGTACCAATGCAGAACTCCACACAAATATGCCCTGAACCTGTACCCGTCCATAACCACCCTGTCTCACTGGAACGTTCCACTGCAGAACTCCACACAAATATGCCCTGAACCTGTACCACTCCATAACCTCCCTGTCACTCTGGATCGTACCAATGCAGAACTCCACACAAATATGCCCTGAACCTGTACCCCTCATTACCTCCCTGTCTCACTGGAACGTCCCAACGCAGAACTCCACACAAATATGCCCTGAACCTGTCCCCTCCATAACCTGCCTGTCTCAATGGAACGTACCATTGCAGAACACCACACAAATATGCCCTTAACCTGTACCCCTCCATAAACTCCCTGTCTCACTGGAACGTACCAATGCAGAACTCCACACAAATATGCCCTGAACCTGTACCCCTCCATAACCTCCCTTTCTCACTGGAACGTACCAATGCAGAACTCCATACAAATATGCCCTGAACCTGTACCCCTCCATAACCTCCCTGTCTCACTGGAACGTCCCAACGCAGAACTCCACACAAATATGCCCTGAACCTGTACCACTCCATAACCTCCCAGTCTCACTGGAACGTACCAATGCAGAACTCCACACAAATATACCCTGAACCTGTACCCCTCCATAACCTCCCTGTCTCACTGTAACTTACCAATGCAGAACTCCACACAAATATGCCCTGAACCTGTACCCTCCATAACCTCATTGTCTCACTGGTACGTACCAATGATGTACTCCACACAAATATGCCCTGATCATGTACCCGTCCATATTCTCCCTGTCTCAGTGGAACGTCCCACTGCAGAACTCCACACAAATATGCATTGAACCTGTACCCTCCATAACCTCCCTGTCTGACTGGAAAGTACCACTGCAGAACTCCACACAAATATGCCCTGAACCTGTACCCTGCATAACCTCCCTGTCTCACTGGAACGTACCAATGCAGAACTACACACAAATATGCCCTGAGCCTGCACCCCTCCATAACCTCCCTGTCTCACTGGAACGCACCAATGCCGAACTCCACTCAAATACGCCCTGAACCTGTACCCTGCATAACCTCCCTGTCACACTGGAACGTACCATTGCAGAACACCACACATATGTGCCCTGAACCTGTACCCCTCCATAACCACCCTGTCTCACTGGAACGTACCAATGCAGAACACCACACAAATATGCCCTGAAACTGTTCCCGTCTATAACCTCCCAGTCTCACTGGAACGTACCACTGCAGAACTCCACACAAATATGCCCTGAACCTGTACCATGCATAACCTCCCTGTCTCACTGGAACGTACCAATGCAGAACTACACACAAATATGCCCTGAACCTGTACCCCTCCATAACCTCCCAGTCTCACTGGAACGCACCAATGCCGAACTCCACTCAAATATGCCCTGAACCTGTACCCTGCATAAACTGTCTGTCTCACTGGAGCGTACCATTGCAGAACACCACACAAATATGCACTGAACCTGTACCCCTCCATAACCAACCTGTCTAACTGGAACGTACCAATGCAGAACTCCACACAAATATGCCCTGAACCTGTACCCCTCCATAACCTCCCTGTCTCACTGGAATATACCAATGCAGAACTCCACCCAAATATGCCCTGAACCTGCATCCCTGCATAACCTCCCTGTCTCACTGGAATGTACCAATGCAGAACTACACAAAAATATGCCCTGAACCTGTACCCCTCCATAACCTCCCTGTCTCACTGGAACGCACCAATGCCGAACTCCACTCAAATATGCCCTGAACCTGTACCCTCCATAACCTCATTGTCTCACTGGAACGTGCCAATGCTGTACTCCACACAAATATGCCCTGAACCTGTACCCCTCCATAACCTCCCTGTCTCACTGGAACGTACCAATGCAGAACTCCACACAAACTTGCCCTGAACCTGTACCCTCCATATCCTCATTGTCTCACTGGAACGTACCAATGCTGTACTCCACAAAAATATGCATTGAACCTATACCCTCCATAACCTCCCTGTCTCACTGGAACGTACCACTGCAGAACTCCACACAAATTTGCCATGAACCTGTACCCTCAATAACCTCCCGGTCTGACTGGAAAGTACCAATGCAGAACTCCACACAAATATGCCCTGAACCGGTCCCCTCCATAACCTGCCTGTCTCACTGGAACGTACCATTGCAGAACACCACACAAATATGCCCTGAACCTGTACCCCTCCATAACCTCCCTGTCTCACTGGAACGTACCAATGCAGAACTCCACACAAATATGCCCTGAACCTGTACCCCTCCATAACCTCCCTGTCTCACTGGAACGTACCAATGCAGAACTCCACACAAATATGCCCTGAACCTGTACCCCTCCATAACCTCCCTGTCTCACTGGAACGTCCCAACGCAGAGCACCACACAAATATGCCCTGAACCTGTACCACTCCATAACCTCCCAGTCTCACTGGAACGTACCAATGCAGAACTCCACACAAATATGCCCTGAACCTGTACCCCTCCATAACCTCCCTGTCTCACTGGAACTTACCAATGCAGAACTCGACACAAATATGCCCTGAACCTGTACCCTCCATAACCTCACTGTCTCACTGGAACGTACCAATGCTGTACTCCACACAAATATGCCCTGAACATGTACCCGTTCATATTCTCCCTGTCTCAGTGGAACGTCCCACTGCAGAACTCCACACAAAAATGCATTGAACCTGCACCCTCCATAACCTCCCTGTCTCACTGGAACGTACCACTGCAGAACTCCACACAAATTTGCCATGAACCTGTACCCTCCATAACCTCCCTGTCTGACTGGAAAGTACCAATGCAGAACTCCACACAAATATGCATTGAACCTGCACCCTCCATAACCTCCCTGTCTCACTGGAACGTACCACTGCAGAACTACACACAAATTTGCCATGAACCTGTACCCTCCATAACCTCCCTGTCTGACTGGAAAGTACCAATGCAGAACTCCACACAAATATGCCCTGAAACTGTACCCGACCATAATCTCCCTGTCTCACAGGAACGTACCACTGCAGAACTACACACAAATATGCCCTGAACCTGTACCCCTCCATAACCTCCCAGTCTCACTGGAACGCACCAATGCCGAACTCCACTCAAATATGCCCTGAACCTGTACCACTCCATAACCTCCCAGTCTCACTGGAACGTACCAATGCAGAACTCCACACAAATATACCCTGAACCTGTACCCCTCCATAACTTCCCTGTCTCACTGGAACTTACCAATGCAGAACTCCACACAAATATGCCCTGAACCTGTACCCTCCATAACCTCATTGTCTCACTGGAACGTACCAATGCTGTACTCCACACAAATATGCCCTGAACCTGTACCCCTCCATAACCTCACTGTCTCACTGGAACGTACCAATGCAGAACTCCACACAAACATGCACTGAACCTGTACCCTCCATATCCTCATTTTCTCACTGGAACGTACCAATTCTGTACTCCACACAAATATGCCCTGAACATGTACCCGTCCATATTCTCCCTGTCTCAGTGGAACGTCCCACTGCAGAACTCCACACAAATATGCATTGAACATGTACCCTCCATAACCTCCCTGTCTCACTGGAACGTACCACTGCAGAACTCCACACAAATTTGCCATGAACCTGTACCCTCCATAACCTCCCTGTCTGACTGGAAAGTACCAATGCAGAACTCCACACAAATATGCCCTGAAACTGTACCCGACCATAATCTCCCTGTCTCACAGGAACGTACCACTGCAGAACTCCACACAAATATGCCCTGAACCTGTACCCTGCATAACCTCCCTGTCTCACTGGAACGTACCAATGCAGAACTACACACAAATATGCCCTGAACCTGTACCCCTCCATAACCTCCCTGTGTCACTGGAAAGTACCAATGCCGAACTCCTCTCAAATATGCCCTGAACCTGTACCCTGCATAACCTCCCTGTCTCACTGGAAAGTACCAATGCAGAACTCCACACAAATATGCCCTGAACCTGTACCCGTCCATAACCTCCCTGTCTCACTGGAACGTTCCACTGCAGAACTCCACACAAATATGCCCTGAACCTGTACCACTCCATAACCTCCCTGTCACTCTGGATCGTACCAATGCAGAACTCCACACAAATATGCCCTGAACCTGTACCCCTCATTACCTCCCTGTCTCACTGGAACGTCCCAACGCAGAACTCCACACAAATATGCCCTGAACCTGTCCCCTCCATAACCTGCCTGTCTCAATGGAACGTACCATTGCAGAACACCACACAAATATGCCCTGAACCTGTACCCCTCCATAACCTCCCAGTCTCACTGGAACGTACCAATGCAGAACTCCACACAAATATGCCCTGAACCTGTACCCCTCCATAACCTCCCTCTCTCACTGGAACGTACCAATGCAGAGCTCCATACAAATATGCCCTGAACCTGTACCCCTCCATAACCTCCCTGTCTCACTGGAACGTCCCAACGCAGAACTCCACACAAATATGCCCTGAACCTGTACCACTCCATAACCTCCCTGTCTCACTGTAACTTACCAATGCAGAACTCCACACAAATATGCCCTGAACCTGTACCCTCCATAACCTCATTGTCTCACTGGTACCTACCAATGCTGTACTCCACACAAATATGCCCTGAACATGTACCCGTCCATATTCTCCCCGTCTCAGTGGAACGTCCCACTGCAGAACTCCACACAAATATGCATTGAACCTGTACCCTCCATAACCTCCCTGTCTGACTGGAAAGTACCACTGCAGAACTCCACACAAATATGCCCTGAACCTGTACACTGCATAACCTCCCTGTCTCACTGGAACATACCAATGCAGAACTACACACAAATATGCCCTGAGCCTGCACCGCTCCATAACCTCCCTGTCTCACTGGAACGCACCAATGCCGAACTCCACTCAAATATGCCCTGAACCTGTACCCTGCATAACCTCCCTGTCTCACTGGAACGTACCATTGCAGAACACCACACATATGTGCCCTGAACCTGTACCCCTCCATAACCACCCTGTCTCACTGGAACGTACCAATGCAGAACACCACACAAATATGCCCTGAAACTGTTCCCGTCTATAAACTCCCAGTCTCACTGGAACGTACCACTGCAGAACTCCACACAAATATGCCCTGAACCTGTACCATGCATAACCTCCCTGTCTCACTGGAACGTACCAATGCAGAACTACACACAAATATGCCCTGAACCTGTACCCCTCCATAACCTCCCAGTCTCACTGCAACGCACCAATGCCGAACTCCACTCAAATATGCCCTGAACCTGTACCCTGCATAAACTGTCTGTCTCACTGGAGCGTACCATTGCAGAACACCACACAAATATGCACTGAACCTGTACCCCTCCATAACCACCCTGTCTAACTGGAACGTACCAATGCAGAACTCCACACCAATATGCCCTGAACCTGTACACCTCCATAACCTCCCTGTCTCACTGGAATGTACCAATGCAGAACTCCACCCAAATATGCCCTGAACCTGTATCCCTGCATAACCTCCCTGTCTCACTGGAACGTACCAATGCAGAACTACACAAAAATATGCCCTGAACCTGTACCCCTCCATAACCTCCCTGTCTCACTTGAACGCACCAATGCCGAACTCCACTCAAATATGCCCTGAACCTGTACCCTCCATAACCTCATTGTCTCACTGGAACGTACCAATGCTGTACTCCACACAAATATGCCCTGAACCTGTACCCCTCCATAACCTCCCTGTCTCACTGGAACGTACCAATGCAGAACTCCACACAAACTTGCCCTGAACCTGTACCCTCCATATCCTCATTGTCTCACTGGAACGTACCAATGCTGTACTCCACACAAATATGCATTGAACCTATACCCTCCATAACCTCCCTGTCTCACTGGAACGTACCACTGCAGAACTCCACACAAATTTGCCATGAACCTGTACCCTCCATAACCTCCCGGTCTGACTGGAAAGTACCAATGCAGAACTCCACACAAATATGCCCTGAAACTGTACCCGACCATAATCTCCCTGTCTCACAGGAACGTACCACTGCAGAACTCCACAAAAATATGCCCTGAACCTGTACCCTGCATAACCTCCCTGTCTCACTGGAACGTACCAATGCAGAACTACACACAAATATGCCCTGAACCTGTACCCCTCCATAACCTCCCTGTCTCACTGGAACGCACCAATGCCGAACTCCACTGAAATATGCCCTGAACCTGTACCCTGCATAACCTCCCTGTCTCACTGGAAAGTACCAATGCAGAACTCCACACAAATATGCCCTGAACCTGTACCCGTCCATAACCTCCCTGTCTCACTGGAACGTCCCACTGCAGAACTCAACACAAATATGCCCTGAAGCTGTACCCTCCAGAACCTCCCTGTCTCACTGGAATGTACCAATGCAGAACTACACACAAATATGCCCTGAACCTGTACCCCTCCATAATCTCCCTGTCTCACTGGAAGGTACCAATGCAGAACTCCACACAAATATGCCCTGAATCTGTACCCCTCCATAACCTCCCTGTCTCACTGGAATGTACCAATGCAGAACTCCACCCAAATATGCCCTGAACCTGTATCCCTCATTACCTCCCTGTCTCACTGGAACGTCCCAACGCAGAACTCCACACAAATATGCCCTGAACCTGTCCTCTCCATAACCTGCCTGTCTCACTGGAACGTACCATTGCAGAACACCACACAAATATGCCCTGAACCTGTACCCCTCCATAACCTCCCTGTCTCACTGGAACGTACCAATGCAGAACTCCACACAAATATGCCCTGAACCTGTACCCCTCCATAACCTCCCTGTCTCACTGGAACGTACCAATGCAGAACTCCACACAAATATGCCCTGAACCTGTACCCCTCCATAACCTCCCTGTCTCACTGGAACGTCCCAACGCAGAGCTCTACACAAATATGCCCTGAACCTGTACCACTCCATAACCTCCCAGTCTCATTGGAACGTACCAATGCAGAACTCCACAGAAATATACCCTGAACCTGTACCCCTCCATAACCTCCCTGTCTCACTGGAACTTACCAATGCAGAACTCCACACAAATATGCCCTGAACCTGTACCCTCCATAACCTCATTGTCTCACTGGAACGTACCAATGCTGTACTCCACACAAATATGCCCTGAACCTGTACCCCTCCATAACCTCACTGTCTCACTGGAACGTACCAATGCAGGACTCCACACAAACATGCCCTGAACCTGTACGCTCCATATCCTCATTGTCTCACTGGAACGTACCAATGCTGTACTCCACACAAATATGCCCTGAACATGTACCCGTCCATATTCTCCCTGTCTCAGTGGAACGTCCCTCTGCAGAACTCCACACAAATATGCATTGAACCTGTACCCTCCATAACCTCACTGTCTCACTGGAACGTACCACTGCAGAACTCCACACAAATTTGCCATGAACCTGTACCCTCCATAACCTCCCTGTCTGACTGGAAAGTACCAATGCAGAACTCCACACAAATATGCCCTGGACATGTACCCCTCCATAACCTCCCTGTCTCTCTGGATCGTACCAATGCAGAACTCCACACAAATATGCCCTGAACCTGTACCCGTCCATAACCTCACTGTCTCACTGGAACGTTCCACTGCAGAACTCAACACAAATATGCCCTGAAGCTGTACCCTCCATAACCTCCCTGTCTCACTGGAATGTACCAATGCAGAACTCAACACAAATATGCCCTGAAGCTGTACCCTCCATAACCTCCCTGTCTCACTGGAATGTACCAATGCAGAACTACACACAAATATGCCCTGAACCTGTACCCCTCCATAACCTCCCTGTCTGACTGGAAAGTACCAATGCAGAACTCCACACAAATATGCCCTGAAACTGTACCCGACCATAATCTCCCTGTCTCACAGGAACGTACCACTGCAGAACTCCACACAAATATGCCCTGAACCTGTACCCTGCATAACCTCCCTGTCTCACTGGAACGTACCAATGCAGAACTACACACAAATATGCCCTGAACCTGTACCCCTCATTACCTCCCTGTCTCACTGGAACGTCCCAACGCAGAACTCCACACAAATATGCCCTGAACCTGTCCCCTCCATAACCTGCCTGTCTCAATGGAACGTACCATTGCAGAACACCACACAAATATGCCCTGAACCTGTACCCCTCCATAACCTCCCTGTCTCACTGGAACGTACCAATGCAGAACTCCACACAAATATGCCCTGAACCTGTACCCCTCCATAACCTCCCTCTCTCACTGGAACGTACCAATGCAGAGCTCCATACAAATATGCCCTGAACCTGTACCCCTCCATAACCTCCCTGTCTCACTGGAACGTCCCAACGCAGAACTCCACACAAATATGCCCTGAACCTGTACCACTCCATAACCT
Source organism: Hemitrygon akajei (assembly GCF_048418815.1). Lineage (NCBI taxonomy): Eukaryota > Metazoa > Chordata > Chondrichthyes > Myliobatiformes > Dasyatidae > Hemitrygon > Hemitrygon akajei. Next base: position 151,522 of record NW_027331981.1, on the reverse strand, counting down.
CCCAGTCTCACTGGAACGTACCAATGCAGAACTCCACACAAATATACCCTGAACCTATACCCCTCCATAACCTCCCTGTCTCACTGTAACTTACCAATGCAGAACTCCACACAAATATGCCCTGAACCTGTACCCTCCATAACCTCATTGTCTCACTGGTACGTACCAATGCTGTACTCCACACATATATGCCCTGAACATGTACCCGTCCATATTCTCCCTGTCTCAGTGGAACGTCCCACTGCAGAACTCCACACAAATATGCATTGAACCTGTACCCTCCATAACCTCCCTGTCTGACTGGAAAGTACCACTGCAGTACTCCACACAAATATGCCCTGAACCTGTACCCTGCATAACCTCCCTGTCTCACTGGAACGTACCAATGAAGAACTACACACAAATATGCCCTGAGCCTGCACCCCTCCATAACCTCCCTGTCTCACTGGAACGCACCAATGCCGAACTCCACTCAAATATGCCCTGAACCTGTACCCTGCATAACCTCCCTGTCTCACTGGAACGTACCATTGCAGAACACCACACATATGTGCCCTGAACCTGTACCCCTCCATAACCACCCTGTCTCACTGGAACGTACCAATGCAGAACACCACACAAATATGCCCTGAAACTGTTCCCATCTATAAACTCCCAGTCTCACTGGAACGTACCACTGCAGAACTCCACACAAATATGCCCTGAACCTGTACCATGCATAACCTCCCTGTCTCACTGGAACGTACCAATGCAGAACTACACACAAATATGCCCTGAACCTGTACCCCTCCATAACCTCCCAGTCTCACTGCAACGCACCAATGCCGAACTCCACTCAAATATGCCCTGAACCTGTACCCTGCATAAACTGTCTGTCTCACTGGAGCGTACCATTGCAGAACACCACACAAATATGCACTGAACCTGTACCCCTCCATAACCACCCTGTCTAACTGGAACGTACCAATGCAGAACTTCACACAAATATGCCCTGAACCTGTACACCTCCATAACCTCCCTGTCTCACTGGAATGTACCAATGCAGAACTCCACCCAAATATGCACTGAACCTGTATCCCTGCATAACCTCCCTGTCTCACTGGAACGTACCAATGCAGAACTACACAAAAATATGCCCTGAACCTGTACCCCTCCATAACCTCCCTGTCTCACTTGAACGCACCAATGCCGAACTCCACTCAAATATGCCCTGAACCTGTACCCTCCATAACCTCATTGTCTCACTGGAACGTACCAATGCTGTACTCCACACAAATATGCCCTGAACCTGTACCCCTCCATAACCTCCCTGTCTCACTGGAACGTACCAATGCAGAACTCCACACAAACTTGCCCTGAACCTCTGCCCTCCATATCCTCATTGTCTCACTGGAACGTACCAATGCTGTACTCCACACAAATATGCATTGAACCTATACCCTCCATAACCTCCCGGTCTGAATGGAAAGTACCAATGCAGAACTCCACACAAATATGCCCTGAAACTGTACCCGACCATAATCTCCCTGTCTCACAGGAACGTACCACTGCAGAACTCCACACAAATATGCCCTGAACCTGTACCCTGCATAACCTCCCTGTCTCACTGGAACGTACCACTGCAGAACTCCACACAAATTTGCCATGAACCTGTACCCTCCATAACCTCCCTGTCTGACTGGAAAGTACCAATGCAGAACTCCACACAAATATGCCCTGGACCTGTACCCCTCCATAACCTCCCTGTCTCTCTGGATCGTACCAATGCAGAACTCCACACAAATATGCCCTGAACCTGTACCCGTCCATAACCTCCCTGTCTCACTGGAACGTTCCACTGCAGAACTCAACACAAATATGCCCTGAAGCTGTACCCTCCATAACCTCCCTGTCTCACTGGAATGTACCAATGCAGAACTCAACACAAATATGCCCTGAAGCTGTACCCTCCATAACCTCCCTGTCTCACTGGAATGTACCAATGCAGAACTACACACAAATATGCCCTGAACCTGTACCCCTCCAAAACCTCCCTGTCTGACTGGAAAGTACCAATGCAGAACTCCACACAAATATGCCCTGAAACTGTACCCGACCATAATCTCCCTGTCTCACAGGAACGTACCACTGCAGAACTCCACACAAATATGCCCTGAACCTGTACCCTGCATAACCTCCCTGTCTCACTGGAACGTACCAATGCAGAACTACACACAAATATGCCCTGAACCTGTACCCCTCATTACCTCCCTGTCTCACTGGAACGTCCCAACGCAGAACTCCACACAAATATGCCCTGAACCTGTCCCCTCCATAACCTGCCTGTCTCAATGGAACGTACCATTGCAGAACACCACACAAATATGCCCTGAACCTGTACCCCTCCATAACCTCCCTGTCTCACTGGAATGTACCAATGCAGAACTCCACACAAATATGCCCTGAACCTGTACCCCTCCATAACCTCCCTCTCTCACTGGAACGTACCAATGCAGAGCTCCATACAAATATGCCCTGAACCTGTACCCCTCCATAACCTCCCTGTCTCACTGGAAAGTCCCAACGCAGAACTCTACACAAATATGCCCTGAACCTGTACCACTCCATAACCTCCCAGTCTCACTGGAACGTACCAATGCAGAACTCCACACAAATATACCCTGAACCTGTACCCCTCCATAACCTCCCTGTCTCACTGTAACTTACCAATGCAGAACTCCACACAAATATGCCCTGAACCTGTACCCTCCATAACCTCATTGTCTCACTGGTACGTACCAATGCTGTACTCCACACAAATATGCCCTGAACATGTACCCGTCCATATTCTCCCTGTCTCAGTGGAACGTCCCACTGCAGAACTCCACACAAATATGCATTGAACCTGTACCCTCCATAACCTCCCTGTCTGACTGGAAAGTACCACTGCAGAACTCCACACAAATATGCCCTGAACCTGTACCCTGCATAACCTCCCTGTCTCACTGGAACGTACCAATGAAGAACTACACACAAATATGCCCTGAGCCTGCACCCCTCCATAACCTCCCTGTCTCACTGGAACGCACCAATGCCGAACTCCACTCAAATATGCCCTGAACCTGTACCCTGCATAACCTCCCTGTCTCACTGGAACGTACCATTGCAGAACACCACACATAGGTGCCCTGAACCTGTACCCCTCCATAACCACCCTGTCTCACTGGAACGTACCAATGCAGAACACCACACAAATATGCCCTGAAACTGTTCCCGTCTATAAACTCCCAGTCTCACTGGAACGTACCACTGCAGAACTCCACACAAATATGCCCTGAACCTGTACCATGCATAACCTCCCTGTCTCACTGGAACGTACCAATGCAGAACTACACACAAATATGCCCTGAACCTGTACCCCTCCATAACCTCCCAGTCTCACTGCAACGCACCAATGCCGAACTCCACTCAAATATGCCCTGAACCTGTACCCTGCATAAACTGTCTGTCTCACTGGAGCGTACCATTGCAGAACACCACACAAATATGCACTGAACCTGTACCCCTCCATAACACCCTGTCTAACTGGAACGTACCAATGCAGAACTCCACACAAATATGCCCTGAACCTGTACACCTCCATAACCTCCCTGTCTCACTGGAATGTACCAATGCAGAACTCCACCCAAATATGCCCTGAACCTGTATCCCTGCATAACCTCCCTGTCTCACTGGAACGTACCAATGCAGAACTACACAAAAATATGCCCTGAACCTGTACCCCTCCATAACCTCCCTGTCTCACTTGAACGCACCAATGCCGAACTCCACTCAAATATGCCCTGAACCTGTACCCTCCATAACCTCATTGTCTCACTGGAACGTACCAATGCTGTACTCCACACAAATATGCCCTGAACCTGTACCCCTCCATAACCTCCCTGTCTCACTGGAACGTACCTTTGCAGAACTCCACACAAACTTGCCCTGAACCTGTACCCTCCATATCCTCATTGTCTCACTGGAACGTACCAATGCTGTACTCCACACAAATATGCATTGAACCTATACCCTCCATAACCTCCCTGTCTCACTGGAACGTACCACTGCAGAACTCCACACAAATTTGCCATGAACCTGTACCCTCCATAACCTCCCGGTCTGACTGGAAAGTACCAATGCAGAACTCCACACAAATATGCCCTGAAACTGTACCCGACCATAATCTCCCTGTCTCACAGGAACGTACCACTGCAGAACTCCACACAAATATGCCCTGAACCTGTACGCTGTATAACCTCCCTGTCTCACTGGAACGTACCAATGCAGAACTACACACAAATATGCCCTGAACCTGTACCCCTCCATAACCTCCCTGTCTCACTGGAACGCACCAATGCCGAACTCCACTGAAATATGCCCTGAACCTGTACCCTGCATAACCTCCCTGTCTCACTGGAAAGTACCAATGCAGAACTCCACACAAATATGCCCTGAACCTGTACCCGTCCATAACCTCCCTGTCTCACTGGAACGTACCACTGCAGAACTCAACACAAATATGCCCTGAAGCTGTACCCTCCATAACCTCCCTGTCTCACTGGAATGTACCAATGCAGAACTACACACAAATATGCCCTGAACCTGTACCCCTCCATAATCTCCCTGTCTCACTGGAAGGTACCAATGCAGAACTCCACACAAATATGCCCTGAATCTGTACCCCTCCATAACCTCCCTGTCTCACTGGAATGTACCAATGCAGAACTCCACCCAAATATGCCCTGAACCTGTATCCCTCATTACCTCCCTGTCTCACTGGAACGTTTCAACGCAGAACTCCACACAAATATGCCCTGAACCTGTCCTCTCCATAACCTGCCTGTCTCACTGGAACGTACCATTGCAGAACACCACACAAATATGCCCTGAACCTGTACCCCTCCATAACCTCCCTGTCTCACTGGAACGTACCAATGCAGAACTCCACACAAATATGCCCTGAACCTGTACCCCTCCATAACCTCCCTGTCTCACTGGAACGTACCAATGCAGAACTCCACACAAATATGCCCTGAACCTGTACCCCTCCATAACCTCCCTGTCTCACTGGAACGTCCCAACGCAGAGCTCTACACAAATATGCCCTGAACCTGTACCACTCCATAACCTCCCAGTCTCACTGGAACGTACCAATGCAGAACTCCACACAAATATACCCTGAACCTGTACCCCTCCATAACCTCCCTGTCTCACTGGAACTTACCAATGCAGAACTCCACACAAATATGCCCTGAACCTGTACCCTCCATAACCTCATTGTCTCACTGGAACGTACCAATGCTGTACTCCACACAAATATGCCCTGAACCTGTACCCCTCCATAACCTCACTGTCTCACTGGAACGTACCAATGCAGAACTCCACACAAACATGCCCTGAACCTGTACGCTCCATATCCTCATTGTCTCACTGGAACGTACCAATGCTGTACTCCACACAAATATTCCCTGAACCTGTACCCTGCATAACCTCCCTGTCTCACTGGAACGTACCATTGCAGAACACCACACATATGTGCCCTGAACCTGTACCCCTCCATAACCACCCTGTCTCACTGGAACGTACCAATGCAGAACACCACACAAATATGCCCTGAAACTGTTCCCGTCTATAAACTCCCAGTCTCACTGGAACGTACCACTACAGAACTCCACACAAATATGCCCTGAACCTGTACCATGCATAACCTCCCTGTCTCACTGGAACGTACCAATGCAGAACTACACACAAATATGCCCTGAACCTGTACCCCTCCATAACCTCCCAGTCTCACTGCAACGCACCAATGCCGAACTCCACTCAAATATGCCCTGAACCTGTACCCTGCATAAACTGTCTGTCTCACTGGAGCGTACCATTGCAGAACACCACACAAATATGCACTGAACCTGTACCCCTCCATAACACCCTGTCTAACTGGAACGTACCAATGCAGAACTCCACACAAATATGCCCTGAACCTGTACACCTCCATAACCTCCCTGTCTCACTGGAATGTACCAATGCAGAACTCCACACAAATATGCCCTGAACCTGTACCCTGCATAACCTCCCTGTCTCACTGGAACGTACCACTGCAGAACTCCACACAAATTTGCCATGAACCTGTACCCTCCATAACCTCCCTGTCTGACTGGAAAGTACCAATGCAGAACTCCACACAAATATGCCCTGGACCTGTACCCCTCCATAACCTCCCTGTCTCTCTGGATCGTACCAATGCAGAACTCCACACAAATATGCCCTGAACCTGTACCCGTCCATAACCTCCCTGTCTCACTGGAACGTTCCACTGCAGAACTCAACACAAATATGCCCTGAAGCTGTACCCTCCATAACCTCCCTGTCTCACTGGAATGTACCAATGCAGAACTCAACACAAATATGCCCTGAAGCTGTACCCTCCATAACCTCCCTGTCTCACTGGAATGTACCAATGCAGAACTACACACAAATATGCCCTGAACCTGTACCCCTCCAAAACCTCCCTGTCTGACTGGAAAGTACCAATGCAGAACTCCACACAAATATGCCCTGAAACTGTACCCGACCATAATCTCCCTGTCTCACAGGAACGTACCACTGCAGAACTCCACACAAATATGCCCTGAACCTGTACCCTGCATAACCTCCCTGTCTCACTGGAACGTACCAATGCAGAACTACACACAAATATGCCCTGAACCTGTACCCCTCATTACCTCCCTGTCTCACTGGAACGTCCCAACGCAGAACTCCACACAAATATGCCCTGAACCTGTCCCCTCCATAACCTGCCTGTCTCAATGGAACGTACCATTGCAGAACACCACACAAATATGCCCTGAACCTGTACCCCTCCATAACCTCCCTGTCTCACTGGAATGTACCAATGCAGAACTCCACACAAATATGCCCTGAACCTGTACCCCTCCATAACCTCCCTCTCTCACTGGAACGTACCAATGCAGAGCTCCATACAAATATGCCCTGAACCTGTACCCCTCCATAACCTCCCTGTCTCACTGGAACGTCCCAACGCAGAACTCTACACAAATATGCCCTGAACCTGTACCACTCCATAACCTCCCAGTCTCACTGGAACGTACCAATGCAGAACTCCACACAAATATACCCTGAACCTGTACCCCTCCATAACCTCCCTGTCTCACTGTAACTTACCTATGCAGAACTCCACACAAATATGCCCTGAACCTGTACCCTCCATAACCTCATTGTCTCACTGGTACGTACCAATGCTGTACTCCACACAAATATGCCCTGAACATGTACCCGTCCATATTCTCCCTGTCTCAGTGGAACGTCCCACTGCAGAACTCCACACAAATATGCATTGAACCTGTACCCTCCATAACCTCCCTGTCTGACTGGAAAGTACCACTGCAGAACTCCACACAAATATGCCCTGAACCTGTACCCTGCATAACCTCCCTGTCTCACTGGAACGTACCAATGAAGAACTACACACAAATATGCCCTGAGCCTGCACCCCTCCATAACCTCCCTGTCTCACTGGAACGCACCAATGCCGAACTCCACTCAAATATGCCCTGAACCTGTACCCTGCATAACCTCCCTGTCTCACTGGAACGTACCATTGCAGAACACCACACATAGGTGCCCTGAACCTGTACCCCTCCATAACCACCCTGTCTCACTGGAACGTACCAATGCAGAACACCACACAAATATGCCCTGAAACTGTTCCCGTCTATAAACTCCCAGTCTCACTGGAACGTACCACTGCAGAACTCCACACAAATATGCCCTGAACCTGTACCATGCATAACCTCCCTGTCTCACTGGAACGTACCAATGCAGAACTACACACAAATATGCCCTGAACCTGTACCCCTCCATAACCTCCCAGTCTCACTGCAACGCACCAATGCCGAACTCCACTCAAATATGCCCTGAACCTGTACCCTGCATAAACTGTCTGTCTCACTGGAGCGTACCATTGCAGAACACCACACAAATATGCACTGAACCTGTACCCCTCCATAACACCCTGTCTAACTGGAACGTACCAATGCAGAACTCCACACAAATATGCCCTGAACCTGTACACCTCCATAACCTCCCTGTCTCACTGGAATGTACCAATGCAGAACTCCACCCAAATATGCCCTGAACCTGTATCCCTGCATAACCTCCCTGTCTCACTGGAACGTACCAATGCAGAACTACACAGAAATATGCCCTGAACCTGTACCCCTCCATAACCTCCCTGTCTCACTTGAAGGCACCAATGCCGAACTCCACTCAAATATGCCCTGAACCTGTACCCTCCATAACCTCATTGTCTCACTGGAACGTACCAATGCTGTACTCCACACAAATATGCCCTGAACCTGTACCCCTCCATAACCTCCCTGTCTCACTGGAACGTACCAATGCAGAACTCCACACAAACTTGCCCTGAACCTGTACCCTCCATATCCTCATTGTCTCACTGGAACGTACCAATGCTGTACTCCACACAAATATGCATTGAACCTATACCCTCCATAACCTCCCTGTCTCACTGGAACGTACCACTGCAGAACTCCACACAAATTTGCCATGAACCTGTACCCTCCATAACCTCCCGGTCTGACTGGAAAGTACCAATGCAGAACTCCACACAAATATGCCCTGAAACTGTACCCGACCATAATCTCCCTGTCTCACAGGAACGTACCACTGCAGAACTCCACACAAATATGCCCTGAACCTGTACGCTGTATAACCTCCCTGTCTCACTGGAACGTACCAATGCAGAACTACACACAAATATGCCCTGAACCTGTACCCCTCCATAACCTCCCTGTCTCACTGGAACGCACCAATGCCGAACTCCACTGAAATATGCCCTGAACCTGTACCCTGCATAACCTCCCTGTCTCACTGGAAAGTACCAATGCAGAACTCCACACAAATATGCCCTGAACCTGTACCCGTCCATAACCTCCCTGTCTCACTGGAACGTACCACTGCAGAACTCAACACAAATATGCCCTGAAGCTGTACCCTCCATAACCTCCCTGTCTCACTGGAATGTACCAATGCAGAACTACACACAAATATGCCCTGAACCTGTACCCCTCCATAATCTCCCTGTCTCACTGGAAGGTACCAATGCAGAACTCCACACAAATATGCCCTGAATCTGTACCCCTCCATAAACTCCCTGTCTCACTGGAATGTACCAATGCAGAACTCCACCCAAATATGCCCTGAACCTGTATCCCTCATTACCTCCCTGTCTCACTGGAACGTTTCAACGCAGAACTCCACACAAATATGCCCTGAACCTGTCCTCTCCATAACCTGCCTGTCTCACTGGAACGTACCATTGCAGAACACCACACAAATATGCCCTGAACCTGTACCCCTCCATAACCTCCCTGTCTCACTGGAACGTACCAATGCAGAACTCCACACAAATATGCCCTGAACCTGTACCCCTCCATAACCTCCCTGTCTCACTGGAACGTACCAATGCAGAACTCCACACAAATATGCCCTGAACCTGTACCCCTCCATAACCTCCCTGTCTCACTGGAACGTCCCAACGCAGAGCTCTACACAAATATGCCCTGAACCTGTACCACTCCATAACCTCCCAGTCTCACTGGAACGTACCAATGCAGAACTCCACACAAATATACCCTGAACCTGTACCCCTCCATAACCTCCCTGTCTCACTGGAACTTACCAATGCAGAACTCCACACAAATATGCCCTGAACCTGTACCCTCCATAACCTCATTGTCTCACTGGAACGTACCAATGCTGTACTCCACACAAATATGCCCTGAACCTGTACCCCTCCATAACCTCACTGTCTCACTGGAACGTACCAATGCAGAACTCCACACAAACATGCCCTGAACCTGTACGCTCCATATCCTCATTGTCTCACTGGAACGTACCAATGCTGTACTCCACACAAATATTCCCTGAACCTGTACCCTGCATAACCTCCCTGTCTCACTGGAACGTACCATTGCAGAACACCACACATATGTGCCCTGAACCTGTACCCCTCCATAACCACCCTGTCTCACTGGAACGTACCAATGCAGAACACCACACAAATATGCCCTGAAACTGTTCCCGTCTATAAACTCCCAGTCTCACTGGAACGTACCACTGCAGAACTCCACACAAATATGCCCTGAACCTGTACCATGCATAACCTCCCTGTCTCACTGGAACGTACCAATGCAGAACTACACACAAATATGCCCTGAACCTGTACCCCTCCATAACCTCCCAGTCTCACTGCAACGCACCAATGCCGAACTCCACTCAAATATGCCCTGAACCTGTACCCTGCATAAACTGTCTGTCTCACTGGAGCGTACCATTGCAGAACACCACACAAATATGCACTGAACCTGTACCCCTCCATAACACCCTGTCTAACTGGAACGTACCAATGCAGAACTCCACACAAATATGCCCTGAACCTGTACACCTCCATAACCTCCCTGTCTCACTGGAATGTACCAATGCAGAACTCCACCCAAATATGCCCTGAACCTGTATCCCTGCATAACCTCCCTGTCTCACTGGAACGTACCAATGCAGAACTACACAAAAATATGCCCTGAACCTGTACCCCTCCATAACCTCCCTGTCTCACTTGAACGCACCAATGCCGAAATCCACTCAAATATGCCCTGAACCTGTACCCTCCATAACCTCATTGTCTCACTGGAACGTACCAATGCTGTACTCCACACAAATATGCCCTGAACCTGTACCCCTCCATTACCTCCCTGTCTCACTGGAACGTACCAATGCAGAACTCCACACAAACTTGCCCTGAACCTGTACCCTCCATATCCTCATTGTCTCACTGGAACGTACCAATGCTGTACTCCACACAAATATGCATTGAACCTATACCCTCCATAACCTCCCTGTCTCACTGGAACGTACCACTGCAGAACTCCACACAAATTTGCCATGAACCTGTACCCTCCATAACCTCCCGGTCTGACTGGAAAGTACCAAAGCAGAACTCCACACAAATATGCCCTGAAACTGTACCCGACCATAATCTCCCTGTCTCACAGGAACGTACCACTGCAGAACTCCACACAAATATGCCCTGAACCTGTACCCTGCATAACCTCCCTGTCTCACTGGAACGTACCAATGCAGAACTACACACAAATATGCCCTGAACCTGTACCCCTCCATAACCTCCCTGTCTCACTGGAACGCACCAATGCCGAACTCCACTGAAATATGCCCTGAACCTGTACCCTGCATAACCTCCCTGTCTCACTGGAAAGTACCAATGCAGAACTCCACACAAATATGCCCTGAACCTGTACCCGTCCATAACCTCCCTGTCTCACTGGAACGTCCCACTGCAGAACTCAACACAAATATGCCCTGAAGCTGTACCCTCCATAACCTCCCTGTCTCACTGGAATGTACCAATGCAGAACTACACACAAATATGCCCTGAACCTGTACCCCTCCATAATCTCCCTGTCTCACTGGAAGGTACCAATGCAGAACTCCACACAAATATGCCCTGAATCTGTACCCCTCCATAACCTCCCTGTCTCACTGGAATGTACCAATGCAGAACTCCACCCAAATATGCCCTGACCCTGTATCCCTCATTACCTCCCTGTCTCACTGGAACGTCCCAACGCAGAACTCCACACAAATATGCCCTGAACCTGTCCTCTCCATAACCTGCCTGTCTCACTGGAACGTACCATTGCAGAACACCACACAAATATGCCCTGAACCTGTACCCCTCCATAACCTCCCTGTCTCACTGGAACGTACCAATGCAGAACTCCACACAAATATGCCCTGAACCTGTACCCCTCCATAACCTCCCTGTCTCACTGGAACGTACCAATGCAGAACTCCACACAAATATGCCCTGAACCTGTACCCCTCCATAACCTCCCTGTCTCACTGGAACGTCCCAACGCAGAGCTCTACACAAATATGCCCTGAACCTGTACCACTCCATAACCTCCCAGTCTCACTGGAACGTACCAATGCAGAACTCCACACAAATATACCCTGAACCTGTACCCCTCCATAACCTCCCTGTCTCACTGGAACTTACCAATGCAGAACTCCACACAAATATGCCCTGAACCTGTACCCTCCATAACCTCATTGTCTCACTGGAACGTACCAATGCTGTACTCCACACAAATATGCCCTGAACCTGTACCCCTCCATAACCTCACTGTCTCACTGGAACGTACCAATGCAGAACTCCACACAAACATGCCCTGAACCTGTACGCTCCATATCCTCATTGTCTCACTGGAACGTACCAATGCTGTACTCCACACAAATATTCCCTGAACATGTACCCGTCCATATTCTCCCTGTCTCAGTGGAACGTCCCTCTGCAGAACTCCACACAAATATGCATTGAACCTGTACCCTCCATAACCTCCCTGTCTCACTGGAACGTACCACTGCAGAACTCCACACAAATTTGCCATGAACCTGTACCCTCCATAACCTCCCTGTCTGACTGGAAAGTACCAATGCAGAACTCCACACAAATTTGCCATGAACCTGTACCCTCCATAACCTCCCGGTCTGACTGGAAAGTTCCAATGCAGAACTCCACACAAATATGCCCTGAAACTGTACCCGACCATAATCTCCCTGTCTCACAGGAACGTACCACTGCAGAACTCCACACAAATATGCCCTGAACCTGTACCCTGCATAACCTCCCTGTCTCACTGGAACGTACCAATGCAGAACTACACACAAATATGCCCTGAACCTGTACCCCTCCATAACCTCCCTGTCTCACTGGAACGCCCCACTGCAGAACTCAACACAAATACGCCCTGAAGCTGTACCCTTCATAACCTCCCTGTCTCACTGGAATGTACCAATGCAGAACTACACACAAATATGCCCTGAACCTGTACCCCTCCATAATCTCCCTGTCTCACTGGAAGGTACCAATGCAGAACTCCACACAAATATGCCCTGAATCTGTACCCCTCCATAACCTCCCTGTCTCACTGGAATGTACCAATGCAGAACTCCACCCAAATATGCCCTGAACCTGTATCCCTCATTACCTCCCTGTCTCACTGGAACGTCCCAACGCAGAACTCCACACAAATATGCCCTGAACCTGTCCTCTCCATAACCTGCCTGTCTCACTGGAACGTACCATTGCAGAACACCACACACATATGCCCTGAACCTGTACCCCTCCATAACCTCCCTGTCTCACTGGAACGCCCCACTGCAGAACTCAACACAAATACGCCCTGAAGCTGTACCCTCCATAACCTCCCTGTCTCACTGGAATGTACCAATGCAGAACTCCACCCAAATATGCCCTGAACCTGTACCCCTCCATAACCTCCCTGTCTGACTGGAAAGTACCAATGCAGAACTCCACACAAATATGCCCTGAAACTGTACCCGACCATAATCTCCCTGTCTCACAGGAACGTACCACTGCAGAACTCCACACAAATATGCCCTGAACCTGTACCCTGCATAACCTCCCTGTCTCACTGGAACGTACCAATGCAAAACTACACACAAATATGCCCTGAACCTGTACCCCTCCATAACCTCCCTGTCTCACTGGAAAGTACCAATGCCGAACTCCTCTCAAATATGCCCTGAACCTGTACCCTGCATAACCTCCCTGTCTCACTGGAAAGTACCAATGCAGAACTCAACACAAATATGCCCTGAACCTGTACCCGTCCATAACCTCCCTGTCTCACTTGAACGTTCCACTGCAGAACTCCACACAAATATGCCCTGAACCTGTACCACTCCATAACCTCCCTGTCACTCTGGATCGTACCAATGCAGAACTCCACACAAATATGCCCTGAACCTGTACCCCTCATTACCTGCCTGTCTCACTGGAACGTCCCAACGCAGAACTCCACACAAATATGCCCTGAACCTGTCCCCTCCCTAACCTGCCTGTCTCAATGGAACGTACCATTGCAGAACACCACACAAATATGCCCTGAACCTGTACCCCTCCATAACCTCCCTGTCTCACTGGAACGTACCAATGCAGAACTCCACACAAATATGCCCTGAACCTGTACCCCTCCATAACCTCCCTCTCTCACTGGAACGTACCAATGCAGAACTCCATACAAATATGCCCTGAACCTGTACCCCTCCATAACCTCCCTGTCTCACTGGAACGTCCCAACGCAGAACTCCACACAAATATGCCCTGAACCTGTACCACTCCATAACCTCCCAGTCTCACTGGAACGTACCAATGCAGAACTCCACACAAATATACCCTGAACCTGTACCCCTCCATAACCTCCCTGTCTCACTGTAACTTACCAATGCAGAACTCCACACAAATATGCCCTGAACCTGTACCCTCCATAACCTCATTGTCTCACTGGTACGTACCAATGCTGTACTCCACACAAATATGCCCTGAACATGTACCCGTCCATATTCTCCCTGTCTCAGTGGAACGTCCCACTGCAGAACTCCACACAAATATGCATTGAACCTGTACCCTCCATAACCTCCCAGTCTGACTGGAAAGTACCACTGCAGAACTCCACTCAAATATGCCCTGAACCTGTACCCTCCATAACCTCATTGTCTCACTGGAACGTACCAATGCTGTACTCCACACAAATATGCCCTGAACCTGTACCCCTCCATAACCTCCCTGTCTCACTGGAACGTACCAATGCAGAACTCCACACAAACTTGCCCTGAACCTGTACCCTGCATAACCTCCCTGTCTCACTGGAACGTACCAATGCAAAACTACACACAAATATGCCCTGAACCTGTACCCCTCCATAACCTCCCTGTCTCACTGGAAAGTACCAATGCCGAACTCCTCTCAAATATGCCCTGAACCTGTACCCTGCATAACCTCCCTGTCTCACTGGAAAGTACCAATGCAGAACTCAACACAAATATGCCCTGAACCTGTACCCGTCCATAACCTCCCTGTCTCACTTGAACGTTCCACTGCAGAACTCCACACAAATATGCCCTGAACCTGTACCACTCCATAACCTCCCTGTCACTCTGGATCGTACCAATGCAGAACTCCACACAAATATGCCCTGAACCTGTACCCCTCATTACCTGCCTGTCTCACTGGAACGTCCCAACGCAGAACTCCACACAAATATGCCCTGAACCTGTCCCCTCCCTAACCTGCCTGTCTCAATGGAACGTACCATTGCAGAACACCACACAAATATGCCCTGAACCTGTACCCCTCCATAACCTCCCTGTCTCACTGGAACGTACCAATGCAGAACTCCACACAAATATGCCCTGAACTTGTACCCCTCCATAACCTCCCTGTCTCACTGGAACGTACCAATGCAGAACTCCACACAAATATGCCCTGAACCTGTACCCCTCCATAACCTCCCTGTCTCACTGGAACGTCCCAACGCAGAGCTCTACACAAATATGCCCTGAACCTGTACCACTCCATAACCTCCCAGTCTCACTGGAACGTACCAATGCAGAACTCCACACAAATATACCCTGAACCTGTACCCCTCCATAACCTCCCTGTCTCACTGGAACTTACCAATGCAGAACTCCACACAAATATGCCCTGAACCTGTACCCTCCATAACCTCATTGTCTCACTGGAACGTACCAATGCTGTACTCCACACAAATATGCCCTGAACCTGTACCCCTCCATAACCTCACTGTCTCACTGGAACGTACCAATGCAGAACTCCACACAAACATGCCCTGAACCTGTACGCTCCATATCCTCATTGTCTCACTGGAACGTACCAATGCTGTACTCCACACAAATATTCCCTGAACCTGTACCCTGCATAACCTCCCTGTCTCACTGGAACGTACCATTGCAGAACACCACACATATGTGCCCTGAACCTGTACCCCTCCATAACCACCCTGTCTCACTGGAACGTACCAATGCAGAACACCACACAAATATGCCCTGAAACTGTTCCCGTCTATAAACTCCCAGTCTCACTGGAACGTACCACTGCAGAACTCCACACAAATATGCCCTGAACCTGTACCATGCATAACCTCCCTGTCTCACTGGAACGTACCAATGCAGAACTACACACAAATATGCCCTGAACCTGTACCCCTCCATAACCTCCCAGTCTCACTGCAACGCACCAATGCCGAACTCCACTCAAATATGCCCTGAACCTGTACCCTGCATAAACTGTCTGTCTCACTGGAGCGTACCATTGCAGAACACCACACAAATATGCACTGAACCTGTACCCCTCCATAACACCCTGTCTAACTGGAACGTACCAATGCAGAACTCCACACAAATATGCCCTGAACCTGTACACCTCCATAACCTCCCTGTCTCACTGGAATGTACCAATGCAGAACTCCACCCAAATATGCCCTGAACCTGTATCCCTGCATAACCTCCCTGTCTCACTGGAACGTACCAATGCAGAACTACACAAAAATATGCCCTGAACCTGTACCCCTCCATAACCTCCCTGTCTCACTTGAACGCACCAATGCCGAAATCCACTCAAATATGCCCTGAACCTGTACCCTCCATAACCTCATTGTCTCACTGGAACGTACCAATGCTGTACTCCACACAAATATGCCCTGAACCTGTACCCCTCCATTACCTCCCTGTTTCACTGGAACGTACCAATGCAGAACTCCACACAAACTTGCCCTGAACCTGTACCCTCCATATCCTCATTGTCTCACTGGAACGTACCAATGCTGTACTCCACACAAATATGCATTGAACCTATACCCTCCATAACCTCCCTGTCTCACTGGAACGTACCACTGCAGAACTCCACACAAATTTGCCATGAACCTGTACCCTCCATAACCTCCCGGTCTGACTGGAAAGTACCAAAGCAGAACTCCACACAAATATGCCCTGAAACTGTACCCGACCATAATCTCCCTGTCTCACAGGAACGTACCACTGCAGAACTCCACACAAATATGCCCTGAACCTGTACCCTGCATAACCTCCCTGTCTCACTGGAACGTACCAATGCAGAACTACACACAAATATGCCCTGAACCTGTACCCCTCCATAACCTCCCTGTCTCACTGGAACGCACCAATGCCGAACTCCACTGAAATATGCCCTGAACCTGTACCCTGCATAACCTCCCTGTCTCACTGGAAAGTACCAATGCAGAACTCCACACAAATATGCCCTGAACCTGTACCCGTCCATAACCTCCCTGTCTCACTGGAACGTCCCACTGCAGAACTCAACACAAATATGCCCTGAAGCTGTACCCTCCATAACCTCCCTGTCTCACTGGAATGTACCAATGCAGAACTACACACAAATATGCCCTGAACCTGTACCCCTCCATAATCTCCCTGTCTCACTGGAAGGTACCAATGCAGAACTCCACACAAATATGCCCTGAATCTGTACCCCTCCATAACCTCCCTGTCTCACTGGAATGTACCAATGCAGAACTCCACCCAAATATGCCCTGACCCTGTATCCCTCATTACCTCCCTGTCTCACTGGAACGTCCCAACGCAGAACTCCACACAAATATGCCCTGAACCTGTCCTCTCCATAACCTGCCTGTCTCACTGGAACGTACCATTGCAGAACACCACACAAATATGCCCTGAACCTGTACCCCTCCATAACCTCCCTGTCTCACTGGAACGTACCAATGCAGAACTCCACACAAATATGCCCTGAACCTGTACCCCTCCATAACCTCCCTGTCTCACTGGAACGTACCAATGCAGAACTCCACACAAATATGCCCTGAACCTGTACCCCTCCATAACCTCCCTGTCTCACTGGAACGTCCCAACGCAGAGCTCTACACAAATATGCCCTGAACCTGTACCACTCCATAACCTCCCAGTCTCACTGGAACGTACCAATGCAGAACTCCACACAAATATACCCTGAACCTGTACCCCTCCATAACCTCCCTGTCTCACTGGAACTTACCAATGCAGAACTCCACACAAATATGCCCTGAACCTGTACCCTCCATAACCTCATTGTCTCACTGGAACGTACCAATGCTGTACTCCACACAAATATGCCCTGAACCTGTACCCCTCCATAACCTCACTGTCTCACTGGAACGTACCAATGCAGAACTCCACACAAACATGCCCTGAACCTGTACGCTCCATATCCTCATTGTCTCACTGGAACGTACCAATGCTGTACTCCACACAAATATTCCCTGAACATGTACCCGTCCATATTCTCCCTGTCTCAGTGGAACGTCCCTCTGCAGAACTCCACACAAATATGCATTGAACCTGTACCCTCCATAACCTCCCTGTCTCACTGGAACGTACCACTGCAGAACTCCACACAAATTTGCCATGAACCTGTACCCTCCATAACCTCCCTGTCTGACTGGAAAGTACCAATGCAGAACTCCACACAAATTTGCCATGAACCTGTACCCTCCATAACCTCCCGGTCTGACTGGAAAGTTCCAATGCAGAACTCCACACAAATATGCCCTGAAACTGTACCCGACCATAATCTCCCTGTCTCACAGGAACGTACCACTGCAGAACTCCACACAAATATGCCCTGAACCTGTACCCTGCATAACCTCCCTGTCTCACTGGAACGTACCAATGCAGAACTACACACAAATATGCCCTGAACCTGTACCCCTCCATAACCTCCCTGTCTCACTGGAACGCCCCACTGCAGAACTCAACACAAATACGCCCTGAAGCTGTACCCTCCATAACCTCCCTGTCTCACTGGAATGTACCAATGCAGAACTACACACAAATATGCCCTGAACCTGTACCCCTCCATAATCTCCCTGTCTCACTGGAAGGTACCAATGCAGAACTCCACACAAATATGCCCTGAATCTGTACCCCTCCATAACCTCCCTGTCTCACTGGAATGTACCAATGCAGAACTCCACCCAAATATGCCCTGAACCTGTATCCCTCATTACCTCCCTGTCTCACTGGAACGTCCCAACGCAGAACTCCACACAAATATGCCCTGAACCTGTCCTCTCCATAACCTGCCTGTCTCACTGGAACGTACCATTGCAGAACACCACACACATATGCCCTGAACCTGTACCCCTCCATAACCTCCCTGTCTCACTGGAACGCCCCACTGCAGAACTCAACACAAATACGCCCTGAAGCTGTACCCTCCATAACCTCCCTGTCTCACTGGAATGTACCAATGCAGAACTCCACCCAAATATGCCCTGAACCTGTACCCCTCCATAACCTCCCTGTCTGACTGGAAAGTACCAATGCAGAACTCCACACAAATATGCCCTGAAACTGTACCCGACCATAATCTCCCTGTCTCACAGGAACGTACCACTGCAGAACTCCACACAAATATGCCCTGAACCTGTACCCTGCATAACCTCCCTGTCTCACTGGAACGTACCAATGCAGAACTACACACAAATATGCCCTGAACCTGTACCCCTCCATAACCTCCCTGTCTCACTGGAACGCCCCACTGCAGAACTCAACACAAATACGCCCTGAAGCTGTACCCTCCATAACCTCCCTGTCTCACTGGAATGTACCAATGCAGAACTACACACAAATATGCCCTGAACCTGTACCCCTCCATAATCTCCCTGTCTCACTGGAAGGTACCAATGCAGAACTCCACACAAATATGCCCTGAATCTGTACCCCTCCATAACCTCCCTGTCTCACTGGAATGTACCAATGCAGAACTCCACCCAAATATGCCCTGAACCTGTATCCCTCATTACCTCCCTGTCTCACTGGAACGTCCCAACGCAGAACTCCACACAAATATGCCCTGAACCTGTCCTCTCCATAACCTGCCTGTCTCACTGGAACGTACCATTGCAGAACACCACACACATATGCCCTGAACCTGTACCCCTCCATAACCTCCCTGTCTCACTGGAACGCCCCACTGCAGAACTCAACACAAATACGCCCTGAAGCTGTACCCTCCATAACCTCTCTGTCTCACTGGAATGTACCAATGCAGAACTCCACCCAAATATGCCCTGAACCTGTACCCCTCCATAACCTCCCTGTCTGACTGGAAAGTACCAATGCAGAACTCCACACAAATATGCCCTGAAACTGTACCCGACCATAATCTCCCTGTCTCACAGGAACGTACCACTGCAGAACTCCACACAAATATGCCCTGAACCTGTACCCTGCATAACCTCCCTGTCTCACTGGAACGTACCAATGCAAAACTACACACAAATATGCCCTGAACCTGTACCCCTCCATAACCTCCCTGTCTCACTGGAAAGTACCAATGCCGAACTCCTCTCAAATATGCCCTGAACCTGTACCCTGCATAACCTCCCTGTCTCACTGGAAAGTACCAATGCAGAACTCAACACAAATATGCCCTGAACCTGTACCCGTCCATAACCTCCCTGTCTCACTTGAACGTTCCACTGCAGAACTCCACACAAATATGCCCTGAACCTGTACCACTCCATAACCTCCCTGTCACTCTGGATCGTACCAATGCAGAACTCCACACAAATATGCCCTGAACCTGTACCCCTCATTACCTGCCTGTCTCACTGGAACGTCCCAACGCAGAACTCCACACAAATATGCCCTGAACCTGTCCCCTCCCTAACCTGCCTGTCTCAATGGAACGTACCATTGCAGAACACCACACAAATATGCCCTGAACCTGTACCCCTCCATAACCTCCCTGTCTCACTGGAACGTACCAATGCAGAACTCCACACAAATATGCCCTGAACCTGTACCCCTCCATAACCTCCCTCTCTCACTGGAACGTACCAATGCAGAACTCCATACAAATATGCCCTGAACCTGTACCCCTCCATAACCTCCCTGTCTCACTGGAACGTCCCAACGCAGAACTCCACACAAATATGCCCTGACCCTGTACCACTCCATAACCTCCCAGTCTCACTGGAACGTACCAATGCAGAACTCCACACAAATATACCCTGAACCTGTACCCCTCCATAACCTC
Organism: Hemitrygon akajei; assembly: GCF_048418815.1. Classification (NCBI taxonomy): domain Eukaryota; kingdom Metazoa; phylum Chordata; class Chondrichthyes; order Myliobatiformes; family Dasyatidae; genus Hemitrygon; species Hemitrygon akajei. The sequence continues at coordinate 130,482 of NW_027331981.1, read as the reverse complement.
CCTGTCTCACTGTAACTTACCAATGCAGAACTCCACACAAATATGCCCTGAACCTGTACCCTCCATAACCTCATTGTCTCACTGGTACGTACCAATGCTGTACTCCACACAAATATGCCCTGAACATGTACCCGTCCATATTCTCCCTGTCTCAGTGGAACGTCCCACTGCAGAACTCCACACAAATATGCATTGAACCTGTACCCTCCATAACCTCCCAGTCTGACTGGAAAGTACCACTGCAGAACTCCACTCAAATATGCCCTGAACCTGTACCCTCCATAACCTCATTGTCTCACTGGAACGTACCAATGCTGTACTCCACACAAATATGCCCTGAACCTGTACCCCTCCATAACCTCCCTGTCTCACTGGAACGTACCAATGCAGAACTCCACACAAACTTGCCCTGAACCTGTACCCTGCATAACCTCCCTGTCTCACTGGAACGTACCAATGCAAAACTACACACAAATATGCCCTGAACCTGTACCCCTCCATAACCTCCCTGTCTCACTGGAAAGTACCAATGCCGAACTCCTCTCAAATATGCCCTGAACCTGTACCCTGCATAACCTCCCTGTCTCACTGGAAAGTACCAATGCAGAACTCAACACAAATATGCCCTGAACCTGTACCCGTCCATAACCTCCCTGTCTCACTTGAACGTTCCACTGCAGAACTCCACACAAATATGCCCTGAACCTGTACCACTCCATAACCTCCCTGTCACTCTGGATCGTACCAATGCAGAACTCCACACAAATATGCCCTGAACCTGTACCCCTCATTACCTGCCTGTCTCACTGGAACGTCCCAACGCAGAACTCCACACAAATATGCCCTGAACCTGTCCCCTCCCTAACCTGCCTGTCTCAATGGAACGTACCATTGCAGAACACCACACAAATATGCCCTGAACCTGTACCCCTCCATAACCTCCCTGTCTCACTGGAACGTACCAATGCAGAACTCCACACAAATATGCCCTGAACCTGTACCCCTCCATAACCTCCCTCTCTCACTGGAACGTACCAATGCAGAACTCCATACAAATATGCCCTGAACCTGTACCCCTCCATAACCTCCCTGTCTCACTGGAACGTCCCAACGCAGAACTCCACACAAATATGCCCTGAACCTGTACCCTCCATAACCTCATTGTCTCACTGGTACGTACCAATGCTGTACTCCACACAAATATGCCCTGAACATGTACCCGTCCATATTCTCCCTGTCTCAGTGGAACGTCCCACTGCAGAACTCCACACAAATATGCATTGAACCTGTACCCTCCATAACCTCCCAGTCTGACTGGAAAGTACCACTGCAGAACTCCACTCAAATATGCCCTGAACCTGTACCCTCCATAACCTCATTGTCTCACTGGAACGTACCAATGCTGTACTCCACACAAATATGCCCTGAACCTGTACCCCTCCATAACCTCCCTGTCTCACTGGAACGTACCAATGCAGAACTCCACACAAACTTGCCCTGAACCTGTACCCTCCATATCCTCATTGTCTCACTGGAACGTACCAATGCTGTACTCCACACAAATATGCATTGAACCTATACCCTCCATAACCTCCCTGTCTCACTGGAACGTACCACTGCAGAACTCCACACAAATTTGCCATGAACCTGTACCCTCCATAACCTCCCGGTCTGACTGGAAAGTTCCAATGCAGAACTCCACACAAATATGCCCTGAAACTGTACCCGACCATAATCTCCCTGTCTCACAGGAACGTACCACTGCAGAACTCCACACAAATATGCCCTGAACCTGTACCCTGCATAACCTCCCTGTCTCACTGGAACGTACCAATGCAGAACTACACACAAATATGCCCTGAACCTGTACCCCTCCATAACCTCCCTGTCTCACTGGAACGCCCCACTGCAGAACTCAACACAAATACGCCCTGAAGCTGTACCCTCCATAACCTCCCTGTCTCACTGGAATGTACCAATGCAGAACTACACACAAATATGCCCTGAACCTGTACCCCTCCATAATCTCCCTGTCTCACTGGAAGGTACCAATGCAGAACTCCACACAAATATGCCCTGAATCTGTACCCCTCCATAACCTCCCTGTCTCACTGGAATGTACCAATGCAGAACTCCACCCAAATATGCCCTGAACCTGTATCCCTCATTACCTCCCTGTCTCACTGGAACGTCCCAACGCAGAACTCCACACAAATATGCCCTGAACCTGTCCTCTCCATAACCTGCCTGTCTCACTGGAACGTACCATTGCAGAACACCACACACATATGCCCTGAACCTGTACCCCTCCATAACCTCCCTGTCTCACTGGAACGCCCCACTGCAGAACTCAACACAAATACGCCCTGAAGCTGTACCCTCCATAACCTCCCTGTCTCACTGGAATGTACCAATGCAGAACTCCACCCAAATATGCCCTGAACCTGTACCCCTCCATAACCTCCCTGTCTGACTGGAAAGTACCAATGCAGAACTCCACACAAATATGCCCTGAAACTGTACCCGACCATAATCTCCCTGTCTCACAGGAACGTACCACTGCAGAACTCCACACAAATATGCCCTGAACCTGTACCCTGCATAACCTCCCTGTCTCACTGGAACGTACCAATGCAAAACTACACACAAATATGCCCTGAACCTGTACCCCTCCATAACCTCCCTGTCTCACTGGAAAGTACCAATGCCGAACTCCTCTCAAATATGCCCTGAACCTGTACCCTGCATAACCTCCCTGTCTCACTGGAAAGTACCAATGCAGAACTCAACACAAATATGCCCTGAACCTGTACCCGTCCATAACCTCCCTGTCTCACTTGAACGTTCCACTGCAGAACTCCACACAAATATGCCCTGAACCTGTACCACTCCATAACCTCCCTGTCACTCTGGATCGTACCAATGCAGAACTCCACACAAATATGCCCTGAACCTGTACCCCTCATTACCTGCCTGTCTCACTGGAACGTCCCAACGCAGAACTCCACACAAATATGCCCTGAACCTGTCCCCTCCCTAACCTGCCTGTCTCAATGGAACGTACCATTGCAGAACACCACACAAATATGCCCTGAACCTGTACCCCTCCATAACCTCCCTGTCTCACTGGAACGTACCAATGCAGAACTCCACACAAATATGCCCTGAACCTGTACCCCTCCATAACCTCCCTCTCTCACTGGAACGTACCAATGCAGAACTCCATACAAATATGCCCTGAACCTGTACCCCTCCATAACCTCCCTGTCTCACTGGAACGTCCCAACGCAGAACTCCACACAAATATGCCCTGAACCTGTACCACTCCATAACCTCCCAGTCTCACTGGAACGTACCAATGCAGAACTCCACACAAATATACCCTGAACCTGTACCCCTCCATAACCTCCCTGTCTCACTGTAACTTACCAATGCAGAACTCCACACAAATATGCCCTGAACCTGTACCCTCCATAACCTCATTGTCTCACTGGTACGTACCAATGCTGTACTCCACACAAATATGCCCTGAACATGTACCCGTCCATATTCTCCCTGTCTCAGTGGAACGTCCCACTGCAGAACTCCACACAAATATGCATTGAACCTGTACCCTCCATAACCTCCCAGTCTGACTGGAAAGTACCACTGCAGAACTCCACACAAATATGCCCTGAACCTGTACCCTGCATAACCTCCCTGTCTCACTGGAACGTACCAATGCAGAACTACACACAAATATGCCCTGAGCCTGCACCCCTCCATAACCTCCCTGTCTCACTGGAACGCACCGATGCCGAACTCCACTCAAATATGCCCTGAACCTGTACCCTGCATAACCTCCCTGTCTCACTGGAACGTACCATTGCAGAACACCACACATATGTGCCCTGAACCTGTACCCCTCCATAACCACCCTGTCTCACTGGAACGTACCAATGCAGAACACCACACAAATATGCCCTGAAACTGTTCCCGTCTATAAACTCCCAGTCTCACTGGAACGTACCACTGCAGAACTCCACACAAATATGCCCTGAACCTGTACCATGCATAACCTCCCTGTCTCACTGGAACGTACCAATGCAGAACTACACACAAATATGCCCTGAACCTGTACCCCTCCATAACCTCCCAGTCTCACTGGAACGCACCAATGCCGAACTCCACTCAAATATGCCCTGAACCTGTACCCTGCATAAACTGTCTGTCTCACTGGAGCGTACCATTGCAGAACACCACACAAATATGCACTGAACCTGTACCCCTCCATAACCACCCTGTCTAACTGGAACGTACCAATGCAGAACTCCACACAAATATGCCCTGAACCTGTACCCCTCCATAACCTCCCTGTCTCACTGGAATGTACCAATGCAGAACTCCACCCAAATATGCCCTGAACCTGTATCCCTGCATAACCTCCCTGTCTCACTGGAACGTACCAATGCAGAACTACACAAAAATATGCCCTGAACCTGTACCCCTCCATAACCTCCCTGTCTCACTTGAACGCACCAATGCCGAACTCCACTCAAATATGCCCTGAACCTGTACCCTCCATAACCTCATTGTCTCACTGGAACGTACCAATGCTGTACTCCACACAAATATGCCCTGAACCTGTACCCCTCCATAACCTCCCTGTCTCACTGGAACGTACCAATGCAGAACTCCACACAAACTTGCCCTGAACCTGTACCCTCCATATCCTCATTGTCTCACTGGAACGTACCAATGCTGTACTCCACACAAATATGCATTGAACCTATACCCTCCATAACCTCCCTGTCTCACTGGAACGTACCACTGCAGAACTCCACACAAATTTGCCATGAACCTGTACCCTCCATAACCTCCCGGTCTGACTGGAAAGTTCCAATGCAGAACTCCACACAAATATGCCCTGAAACTGTACCCGACCATAATCTCCCTGTCTCACAGGAACGTACCACTGCAGAACTCCACACAAATATGCCCTGAACCTGTACCCTGCATAACCTCCCTGTCTCACTGGAACGTACCAATGCAGAACTACACACAAATATGCCCTGAACCTGTACCCCTCCATAACCTCCCTGTCTCACTGGAACGCCCCACTGCAGAACTCAACACAAATACGCCCTGAAGCTGTACCCTCCATAACCTCCCTGTCTCACTGGAATGTACCAATGCAGAACTCCACCCAAATATGCCCTGAACCTGTACCCCTCCATAACCTCCCTGTCTGACTGGAAAGTTCCAATGCAGAACTCCACACAAATATGCCCTGAAACTGTACCCGACCATAATCTCCCTGTCTCACAGGAACGTACCACTGCAGAACTCCACACAAATATGCCCTGAACCTGTACCCTGCATAACCTCCCTGTCTCACTGGAACGTACCAATGCAAAACTACACACAAATATGCCCTGAACCTGTACCCCTCCATAACCTCCCTGTCTCACTGGAAAGTACCAATGCCGAACTCCTCTCAAATATGCCCTGAACCTGTACCCTGCATAACCTCCCTGTCTCACTGGAAAGTACCAATGCAGAACTCAACACAAATATGCCCTGAACCTGTACCCGTCCATAACCTCCCTGTCTCACTTGAACGTTCCACTGCAGAACTCCACACAAATATGCCCTGAACCTGTACCCCTCCATAACCTCCCTCTCTCACTTGAACGTTCCACTGCAGAACTCCACACAAATATGCCCTGAACCTGTACCCCTCCATAACCTCCCTCTCTCACTGGAACGTACCAATGCAGAACTCCATACAAATATGCCCTGAACCTGTACCCCTCCATAACCTCCCTGTCTCACTGGAACGTCCCAACGCAGAACTCCACACAAATATGCCCTGAACCTGTACCACTCCATAACCTCCCAGTCTCACTGGAACGTACCAATGCAGAACTCCACACAAATATACCCTGAACCTGTACCCCTCCATAACCTCCCTGTCTCACTGTAACTTACCAATGCAGAACTCCACACAAATATGCCCTGAACCTGTACCCTCCATAACCTCATTGTCTCACTGGTACGTACCAATGCTGTACTCCACACAAATATGCCCTGAACATGTACCCGTCCATATTCTCCCTGTCTCAGTGGAACGTCCCACTGCAGAACTCCACACAAATATGCATTGAACCTGTACCCTCCATAACCTCCCAGTCTGACTGGAAAGTACCACTGCAGAACTCCACACAAATATGCCCTGAACCTGTACCCTGCATAACCTCCCTGTCTCACTGGAACGTACCAATGCAGAACTACACACAAATATGCCCTGAGCCTGCACCCCTCCATAACCTCCCTGTCTCACTGGAACGCACCGATGCCGAACTCCACTCAAATATGCCCTGAACCTGTACCCTGCATAACCTCCCTGTCTCACTGGAACGTACCATTGCAGAACACCACACATATGTGCCCTGAACCTGTACCCCTCCATAACCACCCTGTCTCACTGGAACGTACCAATGCAGAACACCACACAAATATGCCCTGAAACTGTTCCCGTCTATAAACTCCCAGTCTCACTGGAACGTACCACTGCAGAACTCCACACAAATATGCCCTGAACCTGTACCATGCATAACCTCCCTGTCTCACTGGAACGTACCAATGCAGAACTACACACAAATATGCCCTGAACCTGTACCCCTCCATAACCTCCCAGTCTCACTGGAACGCACCAATGCCGAACTCCACTCAAATATGCCCTGAACCTGTACCCTGCATAAACTGTCTGTCTCACTGGAGCGTACCATTGCAGAACACCACACAAATATGCACTGAACCTGTACCCCTCCATAACCACCCTGTCTAACTGGAACGTACCAATGCAGAACTCCACACAAATATGCCCTGAACCTGTACCCCTCCATAACCTCCCTGTCTCACTGGAATGTACCAATGCAGAACTCCACCCAAATATGCCCTGAACCTGTATCCCTGCATAACCTCCCTGTCTCACTGGAACGTACCAATGCAGAACTACACAAAAATATGCCCTGAACCTGTACCCCTCCATAACCTCCCTGTCTCACTTGAACGCACCAATGCCGAACTCCACTCAAATATGCCCTGAACCTGTACCCTCCATAACCTCATTGTCTCACTGGAACGTACCAATGCTGTACTCCACACAAATATGCCCTGAACCTGTACCCCTCCATAACCTCCCTGTCTCACTGGAACGTACCAATGCAGAACTCCACACAAACTTGCCCTGAACCTGTACCCTCCATATCCTCATTGTCTCACTGGAACGTACCAATGCTGTACTCCACACAAATATGCATTGAACCTATACCCTCCATAACCTCCCTGTCTCACTGGAACGTACCACTGCAGAACTCCACACAAATTTGCCATGAACCTGTACCCTCCATAACCTCCCGGTCTGACTGGAAAGTTCCAATGCAGAACTCCACACAAATATGCCCTGAAACTGTACCCGACCATAATCTCCCTGTCTCACAGGAACGTACCACTGCAGAACTCCACACAAATATGCCCTGAACCTGTACCCTGCATAACCTCCCTGTCTCACTGGAACGTACCAATGCAGAACTACACACAAATATGCCCTGAACCTGTACCCCTCCATAACCTCCCTGTCTCACTGGAACGCCCCACTGCAGAACTCAACACAAATACGCCCTGAAGCTGTACCCTCCATAACCTCCCTGTCTCACTGGAATGTACCAATGCAGAACTACACACAAATATGCCCTGAACCTGTACCCCTCCATAATCTCCCTGTCTCACTGGAAGGTACCAATGCAGAACTCCACACAAATATGCCCTGAATCTGTACCCCTCCATAACCTCCCTGTCTCACTGGAATGTACCAATGCAGAACTCCACCCAAATATGCCCTGAACCTGTATCCCTCATTACCTCCCTGTCTCACTGGAACGTCCCAACGCAGAACTCCACACAAATATGCCCTGAACCTGTCCTCTCCATAACCTGCCTGTCTCACTGGAACGTACCATTGCAGAACACCACACACATATGCCCTGAACCTGTACCCCTCCATAACCTCCCTGTCTCACTGGAACGTACCAATGCAGAACTCCACACAAATATGCCCTGAACCTGTACCCCTCCATAACCTCCCTGTCTCACTGGAACGTACCAATGCAGAACTCCACACAAATATGCCCTGAACCTGTACACCTCCATAACCTCCCTGTCTCACTGGAACGTCCCAACGCAGAGCTCTACACAAATATGCCCTGAACCTGTACCACTCCATAACCTCCCAGTCTCACTGGAACGTACCAATGCAGAACTCCACACAAATATACCCTGAACCTGTACCCCTCCATAACCTCCCTGTCTCACTGGAACTTACCAATGCAGAACTCCACACAAATATGCCCTGAACCTGTACCCTCCATAACCTCATTGTCTCACTGGAACGTACCAATGCTGTACTCCACACAAATATTCCCTGAACCTGTACCCCTCCATAACCTCACTGTCTCACTGGAACGTACCAATGCAGAACTCCACACAAACATGCCCTGAACCTGTACGCTCCATATCCTCATTGTCTCACTGGAACGTACCAATGCTGTACTCCACACAAATATGCCCTGAACATGTACCCGTCCATATTCTCCCTGTCTCAGTGGAACGTCCCTCTGCAGAACTCCACACAAATATGCATTGAACCTGTACCCTCCATAACCTCCCTGTCTCACTGGAACGTACCACTGCAGAACTCCACACAAATTTGCCATGAACCTGTACCCTCCATAACCTCCCTGTCTGACTGGAAAGTACCAATGCAGAACTCCACACAAATATGCCCTGGACCTGTACCCCTCCATAACCTCCCTGTCTCTCTGGATCGTACCAATGCAGAACTCCACACAAATATGCCCTGAACCTGTACCCGTCCATAACCTCCCTGTCTCACTGGAACGTTCCACTGCAGAACTCAACACAAATATGCCCTGAAGCTGTACCCTCCAGAACCTCCCTGTCTCACTGGAATGTACCAATGCAGAACTCAACACAAATATGCCTTGAAGCTGTACCCTGCATAACCTCCCTGTCTCACTGGAATGTACCAATGCAGAACTACACACAAATATGCCCTGAACCTGTACCCCTCCATAACCTCCCAGTCTCACTGGAACGCACCAATGCCGAACTCCACTCAAATATGCCCTGAACCTGTACCCTGCATAACCTGCCTGTCTCACTGGAGCGTACCATTGCAGAACACCACACAAATAGGCCCTGAACCTGTACCCCTCCATAACCACCCTGTCTCACTGGAACGCACCAATGCAGAACTCCACACAAATATAACCTGAACCTGTACCCCTCCATAACCTCCCTATCTCACTGGAATGTACCAATGCAGAACTCCACTCAAATATGCCCTGAACCTGTATCCCTGCATAACCTCCCTGTCTCACTGGAACGTACCAATGCAGAACTACACAAAAATATGCCCTGAACCTGTACCCCTCCATAACCTCCCTGTCTCACTGGAACGCACCAATGCCGAACTCCACTCAAATATGCCCTAAACCTGTACCCTCCATAACCTCATTGTCTCACTGGAACGTACCAATGCAGAACTCCACACAAACTTGCCCTGAACCTGTACCCTCCATATCCTCATTGTCTCACTGGAACGTACCAATGCTGTACTCCACACAAATATGCATTGAACCTGTACCCTCCATAACCTCCCTGTCTCACTGGAACGTACCACTGCAGAACTCCACACAAATTTACCATGAACCTGTACCCTCCATAACCTCCCTGTCTGACTGGAAAGTACCAATGCAGAACTCCACACAAATATGCCCTGAAACTGTACCCGACCATAATCTCCCTGTCTCACAGGAACGTACCACTGCAGAACTCCACACAAATATGCCCTGAACCTGTACCCTGCATAACCTCTCTGTCTCACTGGAACGTACCAATGCAGAACTACACACAAATATGCCCTGAACCTGTACCCCTCCATAACCTCCCTGTCTCACTGGAACGCACCAATGCCGAACTCCACTGAAATATGCCCTGAAGCTGTACCCTCCATAACCTCCCTGTCTCACTGGAATGTACCAATGCAGAACTACACACAAATATGCCCTGAACCTGTACCCCTCCACAACCTCCCTGTCTCACTGGAACGTACCAATGTAGAACTCCACACAAATATGCCCTGAACCTGTACCCCTCCATAACCTCCCTGTCACTCTGGATCGTACCAATGCAGAACTCCACACAAATATGCACTGAACCTGTACCCCTCATTACCTCCCTGTCTCACTGGAACGTCCCAACGCAGAACTCCACACAAATATGCCCTGAACCTGTCCCTTCCATAACCTGCCTGTCTCAATGGAACGTACCATTGCAGAACACCACACAAATATGCCCTGAACCTGTACCCCTCCATAACCTCCCTGTCTCACTGGAACGCACCAATGCCGAACTCCACTCAAATATGCCCTGTACCTGTACCCTGCATAAACTCCCTGTCTCACTGGAACGAACCATTGCAGAACACCACACAAATATGCCCTGAACCTGTACCCGTCCATTACCTCCCTGTCTCACTGGAACGTACCACTGCAGAACTCAACACAAATATGCCCTGATGCTGTACCCTCCATAACCTCCCTGTCTCACTGGAACGTCCCACTGCAGAACTACACACAAATATGCCCTGAACCTGTACCCCTCCATAACCTCCCTGTCTCTCTGGATCGTACCAATGCAGAACTCCACACAAATATGCCCTGAACCTGTACCCGTCCATAACCTCCCTGTCTCACTGGAACGTTCCACTGCAGAACTCAACACAAATATGCCCTGAAGCTGTACCCTCCAGAACCTCCCTGTCACACTGGAATGTACCAATGCAGAACTCAACACAAATATGCCTTGAAGCTGTACCCTGCATAACCTCCCTGTCTCACTGGAATGTACCAATGCAGAACTACACACAAATATGCCCTGAACCTGTACCCCTCCATAACCTCCCAGTCTCACTGGAACGCACCAATGCCGAACTCCACTCAAATATGCCCTGAACCTGTACCCTGCATAACCTGCCTGTCTCACTGGAGCGTACCATTGCAGAACACCACACAAATAGGCCCTGAACCTGTACCCCTCCATAACCACCCTGTCTCACTGGAACGCACCAATGCAGAACTCCACACAAATATAACCTGAACCTGTACCCCTCCATAACCTCCCTATCTCACTGGAATGTACCAATGCAGAACTCCACTCAAATATGCCCTGAACCTGTATCCCTGCATAACCTCCCTGTCTCACTGGAACGTACCAATGCAGAACTACACAAAAATATGCCCTGAACCTGTACCCCTCCATAACCTCCCTGTCTCACTGGAACGCACCAATGCCGAACTCCACTCAAATATGCCCTAAACCTGTACCCTCCATAACCTCATTGTCTCACTGGAACGTACCAATGCAGAACTCCACACAAACTTGCCCTGAACCTGTACCCTCCATATCCTCATTGTCTCACTGGAACGTACCAATGCTGTACTCCACACAAATATGCATTGAACCTGTACCCTCCATAACCTCCCTGTCTCACTGGAACGTACCACTGCAGAACTCCACACAAATTTACCATGAACCTGTACCCTCCATAACTTCCCTGTCTGACTGGAAAGTACCAATGCAGAACTCCACACAAATATGCCCTGAAACTGTACCCGACCATAATCTCCCTGTCTCACAGGAACGTACCACTGCAGAACTCCACACAAATATGCCCTGAACCTGTACCCTGCATAACCTCCCTGTCTCACTGGAACGTACCAATGCAGAACTACACACAAATATGCCCTGAACCTGTACCCCTCCATAACCTCCCTGTCTCACTGGAACGCACCAATGCCGAACTCCACTGAAATATGCCCTGAAGCTGTACCCTCCATAACCTCCCTGTCTCACTGGAATGTACCAATGCAGAACTACACACAAATATGCCCTGAACCTGTACCCCTCCACAACACCATGTCTCACTGGAACGTACCAATGTAGAACTCCACACAAATATGCCCTGAACCTGTACCCCTCCATAACCTCCCTGTCACTCTGGATCGTACCAATGCAGAACTCCACACAAATATGCCCTGAACCTGTACCCCTCATTACCTCCCTGTCTCACTGGAACGTCCCAACGCAGAACTCCACACAAATATGCCCTGAACCTGTCCCCTCCATAACCTGCCTGTCTCAATGGAACGTACCATTGCAGAACACCACACAAATATGCCCTGAACCTGTACCCCTCCATAACCTCCCTGTCTCACTGGAACGCACCAATGCCGAACTCTACACAAATATGCCCTGAACCTGTCCCCTGCATAACCTCCCTGTCTCACTGGAACGTACCATTGCAGAACACCACACAAATATGCCCTGAACCTGTACCCGTCCATTACCTCCCTGTCTCACTGGAACGTACCACTGCAGAACTCCACACAAATATGCCCTGAACCTATACCCCTCCATAACCTCCCTGTCTCACTGGAACGTACCAATGCAGAACTACACACAAATATGCCCTGAACCTGTACCCCTCATTACCTCCCTGTCTCACTGGAACGTCCCAAAGCAGAACTCCACACAAATATGCCCTGAACCTGTCCCCTCCATAACCTGCCTGTCTCAATGGAACGTACCATTGCAGAACACCACACAAATATGCCCTGAACCTGTACCCCTCCATAACCTCCCTGTCTCACTGGAACGCACCAATGCCGAACTCCACACAAATATGCCCTGAACCTGTCCCCTGCATAACCTCCCTGTCTCACTGGAACGTACCATTGCAGAACACCACACAAATATGCCCTGAACCTGTACCCGTCCATTACCTCCCTGTCTCACTGGAACGTACCACTGCAGAACTCCACACAAATATGCCCTGAACCTGTACCCCTCCATAACCTCCCTGTCTCACTGGAACGTACCAATGCAGAACTCCACACAAATATGCCCTGAACCTGTACCCTCCATAACCTCCCAGTCTCACTGGAACGTACCAATGCAGAACTCCACACAAATATGCCCTGAACCTGTACCCCTCCATAACCTCCCTGTCACTCTGGATCGTACCAATGCAGAACTCCACACAAATATGCCCTGAACCTGTACCCCTCATTACCTCCCTGTCTCACTGGAACGTCCCAACGCAGAACTCCACACAAATATGCCCTGAACCTGTCCCCTCCATAACCTGCCTGTCTCAATGGAACGTACCATTGCAGAACACCACACAAATATGCCCTGAACCTGTACCCCTCCATAACCTCCCTGTCTCACTGGAACGCACCAATGCCGAACTCCACACAAATATGCCCTGAACCTGTCCCCTGCATAACCTCCCTGTCTCACTGGAACGTACCATTGCAGAACACCACACAAATATGCCCTGAACCTGTACCCGTCCATTACCTCCCTGTCTCACTGGAACGTACCACTGCAGAACTCCACACAAATATGCCCTGAACCTGTACCCCTCCATAACCTCCCTGTCTCACTGGAACGTACCAATGCAGAACTACACACAAATATGCCCTGAACCTGTACCCCTCATTACCTCCCTGTCTCACTGGAACGTCCCAACGCAGAACTCCACACAAATATGCCCTGAACCTGTCCCCTCCATAACCTGCCTGTCTCAATGGAACGTACCATTGCAGAACACCACACAAATATGCCCTGAACCTGTACCCCTCCATAACCTCCCTGTCTCACTGGAACGCACCAATGCCGAACTCCACACAAATATGCCCTGAACCTGTCCCCTGCATAACCTCCCTGTCTCACTGGAACGTACCATTGCAGAACACCACACAAATATGCCCTGAACCTGTACCCGTCCATTACCTCCCTGTCTCACTGGAACGTACCACTGCAGAACTCCACACAAATATGCCCTGAACCTGTACCCCTCCATAACCTCCCTGTCTCACTGGAACGTACCAATGCAGAACTCCACACAAATATGCCCTGAACCTGTACCCTCCATAAACTCCCAGTCTCACTGGAACGTACCAATGCAGAAATCCACACAAATATGCCCTGAACCTGTACCCCTCCATAACCTCCCTGTCACTCTGGATCGTACCAATGCAGAACTCCACACAAATATGCCCTGAACCTGTACCCCTCATTACCTCCCTGTCTCACTGGAACGTCCCAACGCAGAACTCCACACAAATATGCCCTGAACCTGTCCCTTCCATAACCTGCCTGTCTCAATGGAACGTACCATTGCAGAACACCACACAAATATGCCCTGAACCTGTACCCCTCCATAACCTCCCTGTCTCACTGGAACGCACCAATGCCGAACTCCACACAAATATGCCCTGAACCTGTCCCCTGCATAACCTCCCTGTCTCACTGGAACGTACCATTGCAGAACACCACACAAATATGCCCTGAACCTGTACCCGTCCATTACCTCCCTGTCTCACTGGAACGTACCACTGCAGAACTCCACACAAATATGCCCTGAACCTGTACCCCTCCATAACCTCCCTGTCTCACTGGAACGTACCAATGCAGAACTACACACAAATATGCCCTGAACCTGTACCCCTCATTACCTCCCTGTCTCACTGGAACGTCCCAACGCAGAACTCCACACAAATATGCCCTGAACCTGTCCCCTCCATAACCTGCCTGTCTCAATGGAACGTACCATTGCAGAACACCACACAAATATGCCCTGAACCTGTACCCCTCCATAACCTCCCTGTCTCACTGGAACGCACCAATGCCGAACTCCACACAAATATGCCCTGAACCTGTCCCCTGCATAACCTCCCTGTCTCACTGGAACGTACCATTGCAGAACACCACACAAATATGCCCTGAACCTGTACCCGTCCATTACCTCCCTGTCTCACTGGAACGTACCACTGCAGAACTCCACACAAATATGCCCTGAACCTGTACCCCTCCAAAACCTCCCTGTCTCACTGGAACGTACCAATGCAGAACTCCACACAAATATGCCCTGAACCTGTACCCCTCCATAACCTCCCTGTCTCACTGGAACGTACCAATGCAGAACTACACACAAATATGCCCTGAACCTGTACCCCTCATTACCTCCCTGTCTCACTGGAACGTCCCAACGCAGAACTCCACACAAATATGCCCTGAACCTGTCCCCTCCATAACCTGCCTGTCTCAATGGAACGTACCATTGCAGAACACCACACAAATATGCCCTGAACCTGTACCCCTCCATAACCTCCCTGTCTCACTGGAACGCACCAATGCCGAACTCCACACAAATATGCCCTGAACCTGTCCCCTGCATAACCTCCCTGTCTCACTGGAACGTACCATTGCAGAACACCACACAAATATGCCCTGAACCTGTACCCGTCCATTACCTCCCTGTCTCACTGGAACGTACCACTGCAGAACTCCACACAAATATGCCCTGAACCTGTACCCCTCCATAACCTCCCTGTCTCACTGGAACGTACCAATGCAGAACTCCACACAAATATGCCCTGAACCTGTACCCTCCATAACCTCCCAGTCTCACTGGAACGTACCAATGCAGAACTCCACACAAATATGCCCTGAACCTGTACCCCTCCATAACCTCCCTGTCACTCTGGATCGTACCAATGCAGAACTCCACACAAATATGCCCTGAACCTGTACCCCTCATTACCTCCCTGTCTCACTGGAACGTCCCAACGCAGAACTCCACACAAATATGCCCTGAACCTGTCCCCTCCATAACCTGCCTGTCTCAATGGAACGTACCATTGCAGAACACCACACAAATATGCCCTGAACCTGTACCCCTCCATAACCTCCCTGTCTCACTGGAACGCACCAATGCCGAACTCCACACAAATATGCCCTGAACCTGTCCCCTGCATAACCTCCCTGTCTCACTGGAACGTACCATTGCAGAACACCACACAAATATGCCCTGAACCTGTACCCGTCCATTACCTCCCTGTCTCACTGGAACGTACCACTGCAGAACTCCACACAAATATGCCCTGAACCTGTACCCCTCCATAACCTCCCTGTCTCACTGGAACGTACCAATGCAGAACTACACACAAATATGCCCTGAACCTGTACCCCTCATTACCTCCCTGTCTCACTGGAACGTCCCAACGCAGAACTCCACACAAATATGCCCTGAACCTGTCCCCTCCATAACCTGCCTGTCTCAATGGAACGTACCATTGCAGAACACCACACAAATATGCCCTGAACCTGTACCCCTCCATAACCTCCCTGTCTCACTGGAACGCACCAATGCCGAACTCCACACAAATATGCCCTGAACCTGTCCCCTGCATAACCTCCCTGTCTCACTGGAACCTACCATTGCAGAACACCACACAAATATGCCCTGAACCTGTACCCGTCCATTACCTCCCTGTCTCACTGGAACGTACCACTGCAGAACTCCACACAAATATGCCCTGAACCTGTACCCTCCAAAACCTCCCTGTCTCACTGGAACGCACCAATGCCGAACTCCACACAAATATGCCCTGAACCTGTCCCCTGCATAACCTCCCTGTCTCACTGGAACGTACCATTGCAGAACACCACACAAATATGCCCTGAACCTGTACCCGTCCATTACCTCCCTGTCTCACTGGAACGTACCACTGCAGAACTCCACACAAATATGCCCTGAACCTGTACCCCTCCATAACCTCCCTGTCTCACTGGAACGTACCAATGCAGAACTACACACAAATATGCCCTGAACCTGTACCCCTCATTACCTCCCTGTCTCACTGGAACGTCCCAACGCAGAACTCCACACAAATATGCCCTGAACCTGTCCCCTCCATAACCTGCCTGTCTCAATGGAACGTACCATTGCAGAACACCACACAAATATGCCCTGAACCTGTACCCCTCCATAACCTCCCTGTCTCACTGGAACGCACCAATGCCGAACTCCACACAAATATGCCCTGAACCTGTCCCCTGCATAACCTCCCTGTCTCACTGGAACCTACCATTGCAGAACACCACACAAATATGCCCTGAACCTGTACCCGTCCATTACCTCCCTGTCTCACTGGAACGTACCAATGCAGAACTCCACACAAATATGCCCTGAACCTGTACCCTCCAAAACCTCCCTGTCTCACTGGAACGTACCAATGCAGAACTCCACACAAATATGCCCTGAAAATTTGCACATTTCTTCCCTACTTTTCACTGAGAAAATCTGTTTCAAGTTTAAGCTTGCAATTTCCTGCCCGATAGCCTCATAATCCCCTTACTCCCATTAAACGCTGTTCTAACTTAACTGTTCCTATCTCTCTCCAATGATATTGTAAAGGAGATAGAATTTTGATCACTATCTCCAAAATGCTCTCCCACTGAGAGTTCTGACACTTGACCTGGTTGATTTCCTAATTCCAGTCGAGTACAGCCTCTCCTCTTGTAGTTTTATCTACATATTGTGTCAGGAAACCTTCCTGAACACACCTAACAAACTCCATCGCGTCCAAACCCTTTGTGAGATACCAATCGATATTTGGGATATTAGAAACTCCAATCACGACAATTCTGTTATCATTACACCTTTACAGGATCTGTTTCCCTGTCTGCTCCTCGATATCGCTGTTACTATTAGGCGGTGTATAAAAACACCCAGTAATGCTATTACCCAGTAACACCCCTTCCTGATCCTGCCGACCACCCACAGAAACTTCACAGACAATCCCTTAATGGCGTCCACCCTTTCTGCAGCAGTAACTCTATCTCCGATCAACAGTGCCACACCACCACCACTTTAACCTTCCTCCCGGACCTTTCTGAAACATCTAAAATCTGAAGTAAACATTCCTGTGCCCTGGCACATCCAAGTCTCTGTAACAGCCAGCACATCATATCTCCAAGTAGTGATCCACGCTGTAAGCTCATCCGCTTTATTCAGAACACTCCTTGCGTTCAAATAGACACATCTCAAACCTTCGGTCTGAGAGCGTCCCTTCTCTGTCACCTATTATCCTCACTCTTGCACTATCTGCAAGCTCTCTCTATTTGTGAACCAACCTCCTCTTCTCCAGTCTCTTCAGTTCGGTTCCCAACCGCCAACAATTCTAGTTTAATCTCTCCCCAATAGCCTTAGCAAACATTCCTGGCAGGATATTGGTCCCCCTGGGATTCAGAGCAGCCCCTTTTTTTTGTGCACGTCATACCTGCCCTTAAAGAGGTCCCAATGATCCAGAAATCAGAATCCCTGCCTATCCCTGGCTATCGGCAGCGAGGGGGGAGGGTGTCGTTGGAGGGTTGAGGACTGAGTCTGAGTGAATCTGGTTCACAGCCCAGTAAATGACAATACTCGGACGGTGCAAGCATGGCCGCCACAAACAGCAGCCACGGGGTTTGCGCGAAGCTATTACAGGTCAGGGGTGTTCCAGAGTTCAAAGTTCAATTGCGGTGTTGTTCTGCCGGGAAGTCCTCGGCGTGGAATGTTAGGGCTTTCCGGTTTCCTACCACAGTCCAAAGAACTGCCGGGAAGGTTAACTGGAGACCTGGGATGGGAGAAGGGTATTTCCAGCCCGCTCTCACGTTCTGGCAGGATCGGCGATACCGTGGAGCAGGCCCGACAGCAAAGTGGGACCGGGGAAGGACTGAATGGAGATCAAACAGAGAAGCGAATGTTATGGCCTCATGGAACCTGACTTAGACAGAGGGGCATTTCCGTTTTTACTTCTGTCGTCTATATTGTCGTATCTTTTCGGTGTCAAGGCAACCTCTCAGTCTTTTCCCTGTTTAGCACTCCCAGGTTCCGAGCTGACAAGCCGATCCTCCCCGTTTGCCTGGGAGGCGCTGAGCTCCCTGCGTGAATGAGCGGTGCCGTTAGGTGCAGGGCGAGTCTCAGCGCAAACAGTCGCCAGTAGCCCAGGGGAAAAGGCGCTGTCTCTCCTGTGAAAACAAGTCAGTGCGGCTTCATAGTTGCATATGAATATATAAGACCATATGATATGGGAGCAGAAGTAGGCCATTTGGCCCATCGAGTCTGCTCCGTCAATTCATCATGGCGGATCCAATTTTCCCTCTCAGCCCCAATCTCTTGACTTGTTTGGTCGAGTGAACTTTTGCCTTTTCTCCTTCGAGGATGAAAGGTGACCTGAAAAAGGCGTATAAGGTGATGAGGGTCATTAAACGTGTGCATAGACAGAGGCTTTCCCACGCCCTCCCCAGTGTTGAAATAGCTAACAGAAGGGGAAGGCGATGGTGGGAGGTGTTCCATAGTTATAACGTGCTTGCAGGTAGGTACGGAAGGGATGTCTTTCACCCAGAAACTGGTGAGTGAGTGGACTGAACTGCTAGCGACGGTGGAAAAGTCGGATAAAATAGGTTCTTCTAAGAGAGCCTTAGACAGGAACATGGAGCTTAGAAAAAGATAGAAGGCTATTTCGTAGGGAAATTCTAGTCATTTTCCAGAGGCGGTTACATGGTCGGCTCAGCATTGTGGGCCGAAGGGCCTGTAATGTGCTGTAGATTTCCATGTTCTCTGTTCTCCGGAATCACTTCATGTCCCAGCCCATCAAGAATCTATCAAACTCTGCCTTAAATATACTTAAAGCCTTGGTCTCCACAGCCACCAGTGGCAAAGAATTCCACAGATTCACCACTCTCTGGCGAAATGAATTCCTTCTCATCTCCATTCAGCACAGCTGCCTGAGGCAAAGAGTTCCATTGCCCCCGCTAATGACCACTGGATTTAAATACAAGTGAAATGGGGCATGGTCTATCCGCTGGGAATTCGAACGGAAATTTACCTGAGCTACATCAGTCAGCATCCCCGACCTTGCAGGACGTTTCCCGCCAGGAAGGATTCTGCAAGCGGGATCTCTGGAAAGCGAGCGTTATTCAAAAAAATAATCCCAACATGAAAGCATTTTGAATAAGCCTTGAGGAGCCTGGCAGTGGATGGGCTACAGCAGCAGAAGACCACGAGCACATACACTCAGTGGCCACTTTATTAGTTGCAGGAGATACCCAATATTGAATACCCATGGAGGCGGGCGAATATTTCAGAGACTCATGCCGCTGAGCGGTTAGACAGCCAACATCAGACTCCCGAAACCCGACTGGAAGTGATCCGGCGAGAGGAGCAAATACCCAGCGAGCCAGAAAAGCAACCTTCCCGATTCGTCGTTTTGGACAGTTCCTCTTTCGTATGACTTATCTTACACGGGGGTGACTTAAGGGGCGGGGGTTCCGCGACCACTTTTACATAAAAAAATGCATGCAAAATAACATGAATTTTATAGCCAAACTTCTGTAATTAAACACAAAATGAAACAAGGAAATTGATTTACAGATTAGTTTTTGCTGAATTCCCTGCAATTATTTAGCAAAGGGCTTGACATATTTTGTTAACAGTTGAAGTGGGAGGGAGCTGGAGAAGGGCTTTGATTTGATTCCGAATGAGCAGGTGACTCTGTGCTGGGACGTTTAAGGTGAAACTCGTCTTGCCCCGGGCAGGACGGGACCTGCTGGGCGGAGCTTCGTATCTCGCAGAGCGTGTGCGGCTCAAATTCACAGCCTGGGACTTGCAGACTTTAACGAGAGGACGTCCGTCCCACGTTTGGGGTCGAGCAAGCTTTCCCGACCGATTAGATGCGATGGACCCTTACCATTATCCGTGGGCGCCAGGTTGGGGACAGCTGGGATTGAATAATAAGGAGATAACTTGTGAGATCGGCCCAGAAATCAACTGAGAAGATAAATGCGGACGTGAGGTAAGGTTAACGCAGCTTTTTATATTTCTGCATGTGTTTCACCTTGTTCCCCTCAGGGATTCCCCTGTTCGCTGTATTCCTCCTCCTCAGCCCACGGTCCGACCCGCTCCGGTCGAAGATAAGAAGTAAGAACAGAGTTAATAGGAGCAGAAGTCGGCCAACTGCCCCGTCGAGCCGGCTCTGCCATTCAGTAAGGTCATGGCTGATCTGACCATGAACTCATCTCCACCTGCCTGCCTTTTCCCCATCACCCTGAATTCCCCTAGTATGCAAAAATCTATCCAACCTTGGCTTAAGTATATTTACTGAGGTATGCTCAAATGCTTTATCGGGCGGAGAATTCTCCACTCTCTGGGAAAGAAGATCTCCATTCTAAATCTACTCCCCGAATCTTGAGACTATGCATCCTCGTTCTAGTCTTTCCTACCACTGGGGAAAAAAACTTTCCTGCCTCTATGTTTCCATCCCTGTTATATTTTTATATGTACCTATCAGATCTCTTCTCAATCTTCTGAATTCCAGCGAGTACAGTCCCAGGGGAATCAATAGTTCCCCGTAGTCTAATCACCACCCCCCCCCCCCCATCTCAGGAATCAACCCGGTGAACCTCCTCTGCACCGCCACCAAAGCCAGACCCGACAGCTGTGTCAGGTGGGTGTCACCATTGCAGCGGTGTCCACCTCTTCCCCAGGCCGAGGATGTCAGTGTTTCTACCAGTCCTGCTGCATCCCTCTCCCACAGACGCGGTGTGGGGTCAGTCAAGGGTCACGGGGCACAATCTGACACTCGACTATTTGGGTCCCTTTCGTAGGGCAGTGTGAGGTGAGGGCCTCTGTCGGCCAGATTTGAGCATCGATGTTGTGCCCTAGCTGTCTAGATACGCAAACCTGGTCAGTAAGATACGGAGAGCAAGCTGTTGCCCATGTAGCAGGCTGCCCCGCTCCACGCGCATAATGAACAGCAAGGATCGGCAGAGATCCATACAGTTTGGCACCGGCAGCGTCTCAGGAGTTGCCAGTCAGGGTTGAAATCAATTTAGGAACTGAGCTCCGGAGTTTTCCCTCTGTGTTTACTATCGAATCCTTTCGCATGAGTAGATTCAGCCATAAGGTAGCGGAGGTTTGAGATCAGAGTATTCCTTCCAATCGAACTGTCAACCGCGGCTGACGAGCCACATCTGCCCGAAACGGCAATTATTAAGACTCTTGCCCCGTCTCCTGTCAGTAGAAACTGTTCCGTCGGGGTCAGTAGCTAAGCGACACGTGCAGGCCAGGAGCCGGACTTGGTTGTCAAAGGCTATTTAGGTGAACGCCATCGGGAGCATTTAATAGGCAGAGGGACCTTGTTCCCGTTAACACCCTTGGCTGTAACAACCTGGAGGAATCAGGGCAGTGCACCGACCACGAAAAAAAAGATTATAAACCCTCAGCATTTTGGGCAGCAACTCTAACGGTACTAATTCACTCTCAGATTCGATATCACATAAATATTATCTCTATCGATTTTGCTGCCATTCCGTGGAGAAGGAATGGTTGAACAATATATTAAACCAAGTTCCTTCAGTATTGATTGACAGCAAGCTACTGAGCCGGCTGCTCCGATTTCAGCAGAGAGGCCGCTCGCTCTCCTGAGGAATGTGTGAGTTGGAATTCGCCCTGCGGGCAGGCAGCTGCTTGCTCAGAGATTCTGAGGTCTGAGCCCCACAGGATAACAGCCTGCACCGCCCAAGTCAGCCAAAGGCCCCTCAGCTGTTTGGCTGCATGAATCGATTCGGAAAATATATCGAACAAGTGATAGAATTTTTAAGTGGGATCTCGGCGAGAATACTGCCGCTGCTGATGTTTGTTTCACGGTTTCATTCACGCAGCATTTTTGTTAAAGTGTCTTTGTTTTGGAGTCAGGGATCCAGGAGTCACCGGCTCTCTTCTGCCGCCGATATTATGTGTTCGGCCGCTGTTCTTGTTTTGAAATCATTGGCACGGTTAGGATTTCCCATTGCTTTATCCAAGATCAAAGTTCCATTGTGGTGTGTCGGGGAGGTTTTAAAATCATCCCGGTGAGAGAGTAGGAACACAAGTTGTTTCTTGTCTTTGAATGACCGCGTGGTTTACGAAAAGATTTAGAAACAATTAAATTTACAAACAAGAGAAAATCTGCCCCTCCCCCCTTTTCCCGTGGTCCTCTGTCTCTTTCATCAATCAACCTCCCAGCATCTGTACTTCATCCCTCCCTCTTCAGGATTCACCTGTCATCTGGATTTTCTCTCCTTCCTCACTCCTCCTCCAATTTATAAATCTACTCCTCAGTTTTTTTTCTTTCCGAAGGGTCTCGCCCGATCTGTCGATTGTATTTTTTCCCACAGTTGCTGGCTGGCCTGCTGAGTTCCTCCAGCATTTTGTATGTGAAACAATATACCCGTCAGTTTAGTGCTTTGGTGAACCCCTTTGGTCGCATCCACTAAAGGAAAGATTCATTTCTTATCAGAAACGCGAGAAAATCTGCAGATGCTGGAAATCTGCATGCAGCACGCACAAATTGCAGTAGGAACTCAGGAGGCCAGGCATCACCTATGGAAATTCGTAAACAGTGAGCGATTCGACCTGAAAACTTTCATCAGACTCATTTTCTTATGTCTGCTCGCCTTGTAACTTTTTGCAGAAAATTAAAAAAAGTATTCCTTTGGAAAACAGGAGGATAGCTATTAGCCCGTTGATAATCCATACCACGAATGACACAACAGGTGTCATAAGGAAATAGATTCCAAAAGCATTAGAAAACTAAATAAGCGAGAAAGAGATGATAAAATTTACAACTGTAAGATCAGAAGTACAGAACTCGACTCCTGAGAGCTGATAAACCCCAGGGACCTAATGGTAATCAGTCCACCGATGTCGTGGAAGTGTCTTTCATTGGAAAACTCACTCGACAACGTGCCTAGGTCCCGGATGCTTTCCTTGGCTGCGTAAGTCCAGGGAAGACGCACTCTGGTCCCGCCAAAATCGGGAGACTGATGCGGCGCACCCACCCCAAACCCGCTTTGTGTGAATGCTGTGTAATTTGCTGCCCTGTTACAGCTCAATGCCCAGAAATATCAGACAGCACACTGAATACGATTAAAGAAATTATATTTGTGAATATTAACTGAAAGATTAGTAAAGATAAGAAAGATTAAAAAAACAAAGGTCCCCTTATAATTAAACTGTCAATGTGCACAAGTTGGAGCTCAGTTCATCGATCCTCCATCGATCTCGGCGCCTGTCTCCAACTAATTACAATTTCCCCAATGCGTCCAGTCCTACCACCGCTTCTCTCCAGCGTCTTCCCTCTTCACCTCCCTCCAAACAAAGGAGCCAGCTCTCATTCCAAAGCACCTGTTATTTTTCCCCATAACTCAAACACTGCTTCTACAGAGAGAACATTACGTTAGCGGTGAAACATTTCCCAGGGTGTTACACTGTGGAGAGGGAAGCTGGACCATAGCCCTTCACAGATCCACGCACTTATCTATAAGCCCACAAGACACAGCAGCAGAATTTGGCCATCTGGCCCCATCAACTCTGCTTCGGAATTCAATCCTGGCTGATCTTTCCCCCCTCTGCCTCAGCACCGACTCCATGGCCTTCCCCCCATAACCTGTGAACAAGGAGAAGGAGATGTTCGTGGCCTAAGGTAGAAGGAGATCAGTTATACGGCTCTCGTTACATGCACATGCAGTACAACTCTTTGAGTGGTAGTGCAGAATGATTGAAGTAAATAACCCATCTCTTTCTATTGTCACGTACCCAGTGACCGGGTTAAAGAACCAGCAGAAATGGAAAACACTTCGGGGTCTGGTATTGCTATAAACTAATAGTGTTTATTAGTATATTACTCAATACAGTAATATAAATGCAAATATATCAAACAGGTTAGCAATGATACAGATATAGATATATATGTATGTGTGGAAATAGGAACAAAACTAGGCTCTTTCAAACCTAGGGGTAATTGGATACAGTCTTACGATGATGAAGAGAGTTCAGTTCAGTTCGTGGTATTTAGTTGAGTAACGTTTGAGAGAGAGAGGTGAGAGGTGATGCCGTCGATCTTCCCGTTGTCTTCCGAAGTCCTGTTGTGATCATCGACTATGACCATGATACGTACGACCGTTATCACCTAGGCAAGAGCACACAAATAATTCAAATAATTCCCCACCGTTTGCACCTTTTCACACTGTGAGCCCCTGATCGATTTCCCCCAATTGATCCTCCAAAACCCCAACTTCACGTGGGTGCACAATTATTGTTCAGTGTCTGACACTGTGTGTGTCTCCTGGTGTGTCTGTCTGTGTAACAGTGGATCTTCTCTTTCTCTCCACATGCTGGACACCAGTTGTCCATCAGCCTGCTCCTCCCTGCGCTTTCTGCAGAAACCGTACAAGCAATCAAGTAACCTTGTGAAAGGTAAACAATCAGCAGAGGAACCATAACATCATTCTTTCGAGCAGTTTCGCTCTCTCTCTCATTGCTCTGGAAGCCTCTCCCCCTCTCTCTCTTAAAAGCAGCACCATTTATAGTGTCTATTCTGGACCCCTTTCCATACTAGGATGACCCCCAACACCCCCTCCTTTTAAGAAATTTTTATGGGGGGTAAAATTTCAGGTTAAATGTGAATTACAGAGTTTGTAACAATACATGAGTAATCATCAGATAACAGAGTAAAACGGGTACAGTTTCAAACTTAACATCTAGATAAATAATTGGCTATGATGTTGTTAGTACCTTTGACATGTCTAATTTCGAGATCATATTCTTGCAATATCAGACTCCAATTCAACAATCTTTTGTTCTTATTTTTGATATTAGCCAGAAACACTAAGGGATTATGATCTGTGTAAGCTATCTGTGGCTTGTGGGCAGGACAAATATAAACTGAAATGTTGCAAAGACAGAATAAGTGGCAGTAACTCTTTTCCCATAGTGGAATAGTTTTTTTCTGGTGTACATTAAATTTCTTGGAGAAATAAGTCACTGGGTGTTCAATGTCATCCGCACCTTTCTGCAATAATACTGCTCAAGCACCCTTGTCACTAGCATCTGTTGCTATAGAGAATGGTTTGGAAAAGTCAGATGTTCTGAATATGGGATGATAACACAATATAGGTTACAGTTGCTCAAACAATTTTCCCACAGCCATAGCGTGCTCTTCCCACATGTCATTCCAGACCACTAAATCTTCGATATAAGCCCCTGTGTTTTCTAAACCTCTAATTACCAAGTCAATCATCCTTTTAAATGTACCTGGAGCATTTTTTATTCCACAAGGTTAAACATTATATTCATACAGCCCTGAAGGTGTGACAAACGCTGTGATTTCTCGAGCCATTTCAGTCAAAGGAAATCACCAATATCCTTTCAGCAAGTCAATTTTTGTAAGGTACTTAGCCGTCCCTACTTTATCAATGTCTACTCTCGGGATAGGATCAACATCTGTCTTTGTGATGGCATTGACTTTCCTGTAGTCAGTACAGGATATCACGTTACCGTCCGATTTCGGCACAAGAACACAAGACGCTGCCAGTCTGAGGTAGATCGCCAAATGATACCAGCTGCAAGCATGTACTCAATTTCTTTTTTCCACCAGCTTGCTTTTCTCCAAGTTCATTCTGTCGGGATGCTTTTTAATGGGCTGGGCTGACTTGACAGTGATGTCATGCACTGCTGTCATGCACAGTCTGAGAATATCTGGGAATAAACCTTTATGCTGGCTAATTAAAATCTTCAATTTTTTTGCTGCTTTGACTGCAAATGTTGAATTTTCCCACAATATTTTTCAAAAAACATCAGACTTTCTGAGTCTTGTGAAAACTACAGGGAGTTCAGTAAAATGATTTTGTCCTCCAGTACTAGCCACGACAAACTCCTCCGTTGTCATGACAGTACTCACTAGTGCGAGGTCGGAGTCATGATAACACCTGATCACATTTACATTCTGACCTGACCATTGCTCTCTGAGTAAGGTCAAAGGTGACACAATATGCTTAACTCTCAACTCATTAACTATCCCCTGGAATGTTCTTGATGTAAATTTACTACCCTGGTCAGATTGAATTTCTTTAGTTAGACCTACTGGTGTGGAGAATTTGATAAGTGTTTTTTACCTTGATGTTCCGCAGGGACGCCATTCAATGGAACCTAGACACAGCACACATGATGGTTAACACATACTCGTAGCCAGCTGCAGTCTTTGGCAAGAGACCCATTCAATCCATGACCCTGGAAAATGGTTCACCAAAAACAGGTATCAGGTGCTTTTGGGATCACCTGATTAGGTTTTCCTGCACCCTGAAAGATATGGCAAGTCCTGGACAAGTTCACAACCTTCTTCCTTAAATTAGGCCAGTAGAATTCCTTCAACAATTTCATTTATTGGCTTTTCCACTTCAAACTGTCCACCTAAAGACATACTATGAGCCACGTTTAAAATTTCAACCCTGTAAACTTCCGGGACAACCACTTGATGTTCAATAGCCCAATCCCCATCTGCAAGCTCAGTAGGTGGTCTCCACTTCCTCATCAACACCCCGTCTCTAAGATAAATTACTACTGACTCTCTCTGAACCTCCTCTTCTGTGAGAGCTCTCTCCTTTCAAGTCACAATTTCCGGATTTTTATTTTGCTCCTCTCTCTGCCTTTCTGCTTCCTCAGCCACCAGTTTCTGTTTTTTTTTTACTCGGAACTCATGTTCTTACTTCATTTTATCTGCCTGAAGCTGAACCTCAGCCTCAGTAAGTGTTTTACCCTCAACAAACATCTACAACGCCTCCTCTTCGAATTTCCCCTCGGCTACATTATGTTGTGCTTTTAACAGCTGTACCTGAGCCCTCCTCGTGCGAGCGGTCACTTTAATCTTTAGCTTACAAGCGATTCCCATCACTACATCCCTCTTAGCCTCATCCAACGCGTCAGGGGTTGGATGCGCCATAAACTTAGTACACTCAAACTCCATTTCTGCTGTTTTTCCACACAACCAAATCAAAATAAGGGAATGTACCTCATTCAATTCAAACAATCCCCCACACAATTTTGTTCAAAGCCCCGGACGTAGGCACCAATTTTGGACGCGTCCACATGGATCGGGTTAAAGAACGAACAGAAATGGAAAACACACTGGAGTCTGGTATTGCTATAAACTAATAATGTTTATTAGTAAATTACGCAATACCGTAATATAAATGCAAATATATCAAACAGGTTAGCAATGATATAGATATAGATATATATGTATGTGTGGAAATAGGAACAAAACTAGGCTCTTTCAAAGCCAGGGGTAATTGGATACAATCTTACGATGATGAAGAGAGTTCAGTTCACTTCATCATATTTAGTTGAGTAACGTTGGAGGGAGGTAGAAAGAGAGAGAGAGAGAGAGAGAGAGAGAGAGAGAGAGAGAGAGAGAGAGAGAGAGAGAGAGGGGTGAGAGGTGATGCCATCGATCTTCCCGTTGTCTTCTGAAGTCCTATTGTGGTTACCGACTATGACCATGATACGTACGACCGTTCTTCAGTGGTGGAATTATCACACAGGCAAGAGTGTACACAAAAATAATTCCCCACCAGTCGCACCTTTACACACTGTGAGCCACTGATCGATTTCCCCGAAATGATCCTCCAAAACTCCACCTTCACGTGGGTGCACAAAGCTCATTCAGTGTCCGACACAGTGTGTGTCTCGTGGTGTGTCTGTCTGTGGCCCAGCGGATCTGCTTCTTATCTCCACATGCTGGACATCAGCTGTCCATCAACCTGCTCCTCCCACCGCTTTCTGCAGAAACCATACAAGCTGGCAAGTACGGTTGAAAGGTGAACAATCAGCAGAGGAACCTTAACATCATCATTCTTTCGGGCAATCTCTCTCTCTCTCTCTCTCCCTCTCTCTCTCTCTCTCTCTCTCTCTCTCTCTCTCTCTCTCTCTCTCTCTCTCTCTCTCTCTCTCTCTCTCTCTCTCTCTCTCTCTCTCTCTCTCTCTCTCTCTCTCTCATTGCTCGGGATGCCCCCCCCCCTCTTAAAAACAGCACAGTTCATAGGGTCTCTTCTGGACCCCTTTCCAAACCCCTAAAACTAACTTCAATAATAAGTATACCGTCTTGGATATTGTTGCTGGGGATGGTTGTGTTTCCGACATTGAGACTGGTCCCTCAGCTCAGAAGGGAAGGTGGGAAAGGTCATGGTACATAGAACATAGAACATAGAACAATACAGGACAATCGGCCCACAATGCTGTGCCAACCCTTAAACCCTACCTTCATATAACCCTCCACCTTAAATTCCTGTCTAGTAGTCACCTAAATTTCACTCGTGTATCTGCCTCCACCACTGACTCAGGTAGTGCATACAACACACCAAAGACTCTCTGTGTAAAAAACCTTCATCTAATATCTCCCTTGCACTTTCGTCCCCTTACCTTAAAGCCACGTCCTCTTGTACTGAGCAGTAGTGTCCTGGGGAAGAGGCGCTGGCTGTCCACTCTATCTATTTCTCTTAATATCTTGTGAATCTTTATCATGTCTCCTCTCATCCTCCTTCTCCCCAAAGAGTAAAGCCCTAGCTCCCTTAATCTGTGATCATAATGAATACCCTCTAAACCAGTTAGCATTCTGGGAAATCATACCTGTACCCTTTCCAATGCTTCCACATCTTTCCTATAGTGCGGATACCAGAACTGGACACAATACTCCAACTGTGGTCTAACTAGAGTTTTATACAGCTGCATCACTACCCCGTAACTCTTAAGCTCTATCCCTCGACTTATGAAGGCTAACACTCCATACACTTTCTTAACTACCCGATCTACCTGTGAGTTAACTTTCAGGGATCTGTGGACATGTACCCCCAGATCCCTCTGCTCCTCCACACTCCCCTGTATCCTACCATTTACTTTGTACTCTGCCTTGGAGTTTGTCTTTCCAAGGTGTACCACCTCAGACTTCTCTGGATTGAACTCCATCTGCCACTTCTCAGCCCACTTTTGCATCCTATTAATGTGTCTCTGCAATCGTCGACAATCCTCAATACTATCCACGACACCACCAACCTTTGTTTCATCTGCAAACTTGCGAACCCAACCTTCTCCCCATATATCCAGGTCGGTAACAAAAATCACGAAGGTAGAGGACCCAGAATCGATCCTTGTGGGATACTATTAGTCACAACCCGCTAATCTGAATGTATTCCATCCACCACAACACTCTGCTATCTGCTGGCAAGCCAATTCTGAATCCACCTGGCCAAACTTCCCTGGATCCTGTGCCTTCTGACTTTCGGAATAAGCTACCATGTTGTATCTTGTCAAATGCCTCATTAAAACAATGTAAATCACATCCACTGCACTACCCTCATCTATGTGCCTGGTCACCTCCTCAAAGAACTCTATCAGGCTTGTTAGACACGATCTGCCCTTCACAAAGCCATGCTGACTGTCTCTGAGCAGAACATGATTCTTTAAATGCCCTTAGATTCTAAGAATCTTTTACATACATAAGACTCACTGGTCTATAATTACCCAGAGTATCTCTACTAACTTTTTTGAACAAGGGGATAACGAGGACATAAGAATCCTAGCCAGAGGCTCAGCAATCTCTTCCCTCGCCACGTGGAGCAGCCTGGGGAATATTGCGTCAGGCCCCGGGGACTACTCCGTCCTAATGCATTTTAACAGCTCCAACACCTCTTCTCCCTTGATATCAACATGCTCCAGAACATCAACCTCACTCATATTGTCCTCACTGTCATCAAATTCCCTCTCATTGGTGAAAACCGAAGAGAAGTATTCATTGAGGACCTTGCTCACTTCCACAGCCTCCAGGCACGTCTTCCCACCTTTATCTCTATTCGGTCCTGTCATCACATAATTGAAGAATGCATTGGGGTTTAGACGGGGTAGATTTTATTGAGTGTGTCCAGAACGGGTTTCTGTCACAGTATGTTGACAGGCCGACTAGAGGGAATGCCATACTAGATCTAGTATTAGGAAATGAACCAGGACAGGTCACAGATCTTTCAGTGGATGAGCATCTGGGAGACACTGACCACCGCTCACTGGCCATTAACATTATCATGGAAAAGGATAGAATCAGACAGGACAGGAAAATTTTTAATTGGGGAAGGGCAAATTATATCTATAAGGCTAGAACTTGCTGGTGTGAATTGGGATGATGTTTTTGCAGGGAAATATACTATGGACATGTGGTCGATGGTTAGGGAGCTCTTGCAGGATGTTAGGGATTAATTTGTCCTGGTGAGGAAGTTAAAGAATTGCAGAGTGAAGGAACCACGGTTAACAAGAGAGGTGGAAAATCTAGTCAGTTGGAAGAAGGCAGCATGCGTGAGGCTCAGGAAGCGAGGATCAGATGAGTCTATTGAGGAATATTGGGTAGCAAGAAAGGAGAAGAAGGGGCTGAGGAGAGCAAGAACGGTGTATGAAAAGGCCTTGGCGAGTAGTCTAGAGGAAAACCCCAAGGCATTCTTCAATTATCCGAAGAAGAAAAGGTTTACAGGAGTGAAGATAGGACGGAATAGAGATAAAGTTGGGAAGATGTTCCTGGAGGCTGTGGAAATGAGTGAGGTGCTCAATGAATACTTCTCTTCGGTATTCACCAATGGGAGGAAACTTAATTTTGGTGAGGACAATATGAGTGAGGATGATGTTCTGGAGCATGTTGATATTAAGGGAGAAGAGCTGTTGGATTTGTTAAAAAAAAAGGACAGATAAGTCCCCGAGGTCTGAAGGTTTATTCCCCAGGCTGCTCCATGAGGCGAGAGAAGAGATTGATGAGCCTGGATATTTGTGTCCTCGTTGTCCACTAGAATGGTACCGGAAGATTGGGGGGAAGGGTGAAGGTTGTCCCCATGTTCAGAAAAGTTCGTAGAATTAGTCCAGGTAATTATAGACCAGTGAGCCTTACGCCTGTGGTGGGAAAGCTGTTGGTAAAGCTTCTTAGAGTCTATGGGCATTTAGAGATTCATGGTCTGATCAGGGACAGTCAGCATGGCTTTGTGAAGGGAAGATCGAGTCTAACAAGCCTGATAGAGTTCTTTGAGTAGGTGACCAGGCATATAGATGAGGGTAGTGCAGTGGATATTATCTACATGGATTTTAGTAAGGCATTTGACAAGGTACCACATGGTAGGCTTATTCAGAGAGTCAGAAGGTATGGTATCCAGTGAAGTTTGACCAGATTTCAGAATTGGCTTGCCTACAGAAAGCAGAGGATCGTGGTCGAGAGAGTCCGATTGGAGGATTGTGACTAGTGTTGGTCCACAATGATTTTTATTAACAACCTTAATGTTGGGGTGGAAAGGTGGGTTGACAAGTTTCAGATACACAAAGGATGGTGGTGTTGTGGATAGTGCTGAGGATTGTCGAAGTTTGCAGAGAGACATTGATAGGATGCAGAAGTGGGCTGAGAAATGGCAGATGGAGTTCAAACCAGAGAAGTGTGTGGTGGTACACTTCGCAAAGCCAAACTCCAAGGCAGAGTACAAAAGAAAGGGCAGGATTCCTCGGAGTTTGGAGAAGCAGGGGTATCTGGAGTGCATGTCCACAGATCCCTGAAAGCTGTCTCACAGGTAGATAGGGTAGTTAAGAAAGCTTATGCAGTGTTAGCTTTCATAAGTCGAGGGATAAAGTTTAAGAGTCGCAGGGTAATGATGCAGCTCTTTAAAAGTCTGGTTCGGCCACACTTGGAGTACGGTATCCAGTTCTGGTCGCCTCACTATAGGAAGGATGTGGAAGCGTTGGAAAGAGTACAGAGGAGATTTACCAGGTTGCTGCCTAGTTTAGAGAGTATGCATTATGATCAGAGATTAGGGGAGACTGGGCTTTACTCTCTGGAGAGATGGAGGATGAGAGGAGACATGATAGAGGTATACAAGATATTAAGAGGAATAAATAGAGTGGACAGCCAGTGTCTCTTCCCCAGGGCACCACTCAATTCAAGAGGACATGGCATTCAGGTAAGGGGTGAAAAGTTCAAGGGGGATATTAGATTAAGGCTTTTTACACAGAGAGTGGTTGGTGCGTGGAATGCACTGCCTGAGTCAATGGTGGAGGCAGATACCCTGGTGAAATTTAAGAGACTACTAGACAGGTACATGGAGGAATTTAATGTGTGTGTGTGGTGGTTTATATGGGAGTCAGGGCTTATGGGTCAGCACAGCATTGTGGGCCGAAAGGCCTGTATTCTGCTGTATTGTTCTATGTTTCTTAGGCGACAAACCTATCAATCACCCCTGCAGATGAGCAAGATCCGTATGCTCCACGGCCGCTGGGCAATGTGTGTAAATGTAGGACGGGACTATGTTGAAAATTAAATGTGTTCGGTTCTCTAAAATTGACTCTTTCTACATCAGGCCAGGAACTTATCAATCACCCCCCGCCCCCACCGTACAGCACATCGCCAGATACTGCTGCAGGTTCACTCAATCTGACAATTTACACAGGTACAATTAAGTGGCAATTATCAATCATCAAAATCTTGTTCTAAGAAATAAAGTCATGTAAGTGTAACACCCTGATTAACATTCTGTCTGCTATGCTGTAGGCATTTCAGTTTATCAATTTTGTGAGAGAAGTCTGTTTTATTATAAGCTTGTAGGGTTTGATCTGAGACGGGGATTTACTGCAGAACTTAAGAATGTCGTGTCATCCAGTCAGGATGGTAGAATTGATAAGGGTTCTACAGAATGCTGTGAGGGCAGCTCTTTGTTGGTGGGAGCTGGGAGAATGCAGGAGGGAAGATGGATGAAGACGCCGTCCCTCTTGAACAAGGTGCTTTATGCAAATGAATGTCTTCAGGAGGAAGGACCAATACTCTGGAAGTAGAGCCCTTTTGTTTGTCCTGGATTTCAAGCGGAAACAAATGTTTCTGGATGATTTGATCTCCACTGTGCACAGGTGACTGCTTAAGTATAATAGGTCATTTTTTTTCCAGCCCTTCCTTTGGTAACTAAGTGCTTAAGTTAACATTAGTAAATATACTTCTTTATAATTTGTATTCAGTGTGAGAAATGTTATATCTTGCCAAGGGATGATTGCCGGGGTAGAAAATCACACAGCATTCACACAAACCGGGGTGTGGGTGGGCGAGCGAGCCATCCCAACCTCATAGACTTCGCAGTACCACAGTTGTATCACGCTATACGTGCAAAGCCTGACAAAGGTGAGTTTCTCCCCACAGTGTCCAATGGTTGTTAGCAAGTATTTTAGTTGACAATCCAAATCTCCTCAAACTCGCAGTGTAATAAAGTCCCTGAATTGCATTCTTTATACCTATACAATATTTTGTGTCCATGTTAGGGCGTCAGAGATATTGACACCCAGGAACTTTAAATTGCTCGCTCTTTCCACTCCTGACCTCTCGATGCTGTTTGACTTTGCTCCCACTTTTTAGCCCTTCCTGAACTTCACAATCAGCTCTTTGGTCATGCTGAAGTTGAGTCCAAGGTTGTTGTTCTGGGACCACTCAACTAACTGGTATATCTTGCTCTTGTACACCCTTTCCTCACAGACCTAAATTCTGCCATCAATGATTACATTCACAGCAGTTTACAGTTGATATTTGAGATGTCCCTAGACCAGGGGTGGGCAAACTTTTTGACTTGTGGGCCACAAAGGGTTCTAAAATTTGACAGGGGGGCCGGAGCAGGAGCAGATGGACGGAGTCTTTTGGTAATACACCTCATAAGAGAAAATAAAATATCATGGGTTATGTAGAAAACATGTGCTTTAATTTCAATTGAAAATGAACAAATGCATTACAACAAAATATCTGTCTTTGAAGTCCCATGGTATTTAGCTATTTATTGAAATGACTTTTAAAACACTGAAAATTAAATGAATAAAATACAGCTTTTTTAATAGTAACAGTTATTATTTTAAAGCACTGAAAATTCTGTTATCCTTCAAGATATTATCATCATCTCTCTCCTCCTGACTGTCTTTATTTCAAAAACGGTAGGAGATGCAGGTCTACTAGTCCTGGTCCTTCTTATTCAATTGTCCCCTGTGCCAAAACTCAACAACGACCAGTGTCACTGACAGAACAGTGACAGTGCGCCAGTATGCGGAGTGCGTTATTTGATCTGGAGCTCATTTTTTTTATTTTGAGAACGTACGTGCACCTGCGCACTACTCATGTCCATCACTTAACAGAAATGACATGTAACATGTAAGGCTTATTGAAAAAAATATTTTCAAATCGATAGATAGATAGATAGATACTTTATTCATCCCCATGGGGAAATTCAACATTTTTTTCCAATGTCCCATACACTTGTTGTAGCAAAAACTCATTACATACAATACTTAACTCAGTAATAATATGATATGCATCTAATCACTAACTCAGAAAGCATTAATAATAGCTTTAAAAAAGTTCTTAAGTCCTGGCAGTTGAATTGTAAAGCCTAATGGCATTGGGGAGTATTGACCTCTTCATCCTGTCTGAGGAGCATTGCATCGACAGTAACCTGTCGCTGAAACTGCTTCTCTGTCTCTGGATGGTGCTATGTAGAGGATGTTCAGGGTTTTCCATAATTGACCGTAGCCTACTCAGCGCCCTTCGCTCAGCTACCGATGTTAAACTCTCCAGTACTTTGCCCACGACAGAGCCCGCCTTCCTTACCAGCTTATTAAGACGTGAGGCGTCCTTCTTCTTAATGCTTCCTCCCCAACACGCCACCACAAAGAAGAGGGCGCTCTCAACAACTGACCTATAGAACATCTTCAGCATCTCACTGCAGACATTGAATGACGCCAACCTTCTAAGGAAGTACAGTCGACTCTGTGCCTTCCTGCACAAGGCATCTGTGTTGGCAGTCCAGTCTAGCTTCTCGTCTAACTGTACTCCCAGATACTTGTAGGTCTTAACCTGCTCCACACATTCTCCATTAATGATCACTGGCTCCATATGAGGCCTAGATCTCCTAAAGTCCACCACCATCTCCTTGGTCTTGGTGATATTGAGACGCAGGTAGTTTGAGTTGCACCATATCACAAAGTCCTGTATCAGTTTCCTATACTCCTCCTCCTGTCCATTCCTGACACACCCCACTATAAAAATGCATTTTTTACATAACACAATGAAGAAACTTATTTTTAATTTCAGTAGGAACAGTGTTGTTGGTCTCCCTTTTTAGCCAGCGCATCAAAGTCTGGATTTAGTTTTCTTGTGGCGATTCTCAGGATGGATCTGAGGTGTTAACAAAGTTTATTAATATAATTTCATCAAGTTCTGAGTGCCGGATTAAAAAGCTTAACGGGCCGCATATGGCCTGCGGGCCGTAGTTTGCCCATGCCTGCCCTAGACACATAGTCATGGGCTTAGAGAAAGTAGAGCAGTGTTAAGCACACAAAATTGTGTTGTGCCGGCCATTACCCTATATTTGCCATAGGCATAGGGCAATTCACAGGTTGTTGATCAAGCTCCCCTTCGGGCCAACCATGCCCATTCTAGTACACAATACCATTCTTTTTTTCCCAGTCTTTTTATTATTGTTATTAATATCAGCAAAATTAAATGATACATAGATAATGGGATTACAAACATACACTTTCCAACTAAACATGAGAGAATACATAAGCAATGATTACAGTATAAATTAGTATTCCCAAATCATGAACAATACAATATACAAATAAACAAGTCAGAGCTAGGTATATCATAATATATATTTTTTTTTTAAAAAGGAAAAAAATGCAAAAAAACTAATCTAATAATCTAATAACTAATAGAGAAAAAAACAAAAAAAAAGAGAAAAAGAAAAAATAGAAAAAAAAGGGCTGCTTATAATATCTCACAACAATAGCAAATCATCAGTGTCGTCAACTCCGATCCTCTCAACATATATACAATCAAAACTGGAAAAACAAATAGGCTTGGAACAGGGTCATATTACATCATATGAAAATATTGAATAAATGGTCTCCATATCTTTTCAAATTTGATAGAAGTATCAAATACAACACTTCTAATTTTTTCTAAATTTAAACATAACATAGTTTGAAGAAACCAATGAAATACGGTAGGAGGATTAATTTATTTCCAATTCAACAAAATAGATCTTCTAGCCATTAATGTAAGAAATGCAATCATTCGACAAGCGGAAGAGGAAAAATGGAGTGAGTCCATCATCGGTAAACCAAAAATTGCAGTAATAGGATGAGGTTGTAAATCAATGTTCAATACCGCAGAAATAATATCAAAAATATCTTTCCAATATTTTTTCAAAAGCGGACACGACCAAAACATATGAGTTAAAGACGCTATCTCAGAATGACATCTGTCACAAATAGGATTTATATAGGAATAAAAACGAGCCAATTTATCCTTGGACATATGAGCCCTGTGCACAACTTTAAACTGTATTAATGAATGTTTAGCACATATAGATGATGTATTAACTAATTGAAGAATTTTATCCCAATTCTCAATAGGGATAATAAGGTTAAGTTCTCTTTCCCAATCATTTTTAGTCTTATAAAAGGGTTCTGAAAGTATCTTCATAATTATATTGTATAGTTTTGATATTAGCCCTTTCTGAAAAGGATTTAGTTCTAACAAATTCTCCAAAATACCTGAAGACACAAAATTTGGAAAAGTAGGAAGTACAGTATTTAAGAAATTCCTAATCTGTAAATATCTAAAAAAAAAATGAAATCTAGGCAAGTTATATTTATTAGATAATTGCTCAAAAGACATAAAACAATTATCCAAAAATAAATCGGAAAATCGTAATAATCCTTTAGTCTTCCAAGCTGAATAAGCTTGGTCTATAATAGAAGGATAAAAAAAGCAATTGGATACAATAGGAATATTTAAAACAAACTGAATCAACCCAACAAATTTCCAAAATTGAAACCATATACGTAAAGTATGTTTAACTATCGGGTTGTCAATTCGTTTCGGCAATTCAGAAAGAGCAAAGGGAAGCGAAGTCCCTAAAATTGAACCCAATGCAAATCCTTGTACAGATTTAATTTCCAGGTTCACCCAATGAGGGCTAAAAGATATATCCCAATACTTGAACCAACATATCAAATATCAGATATTAACTGCCCAACAATAAAATCTAAAATTAGGCAATGCCAATCCACCTTCCTTCTTTGCCTTCTGTAAATATATTTTACCTAACCTAGGATTTTTATTCTGCCATATATATGAGGAAATTTTTGAATCAACATTAGCAAAAAAAGATTTCGGAATAAAAATTGGTACCGCTTGAAATATATATAAAAACTTAGGTAAAATAACCATCTTAATAGCATTAATCCGACCTATCAGAGATAAAGATAGTGGTGACCATTTAGTAAACAAACATTTAATTTGATCAATTAAGGGTAAAAAATTAACCTTAAATAAGTCTTTATAGTTTTTTGTGATTTTAATCCCTAAGTAAATAAAAGAGTCATTAACTAATTTAAAAGGTAAATTTCCATAAATTGGAACCTATTTAAAGGAAACAATTCACTCTTATTAAGATTTAATTTATACCCAGAAAAATCACTAAA
Source organism: Hemitrygon akajei (assembly GCF_048418815.1). Lineage (NCBI taxonomy): Eukaryota > Metazoa > Chordata > Chondrichthyes > Myliobatiformes > Dasyatidae > Hemitrygon > Hemitrygon akajei. Next base: position 92,123 of record NW_027331981.1, on the reverse strand, counting down.
TTGAACCAACAATGATAAAACTGCAGGAATGGATTTCTCAGTCTCAGAAATAAATAATAATAAATCATCTGCATAGAATGATAACTTATGTATATCTGTCCCACGATTAATGCCAAAAATGTTCTGTGATTCTCTGATAGCAATTGCCAAGGGTTCTAAAGCAATATCAAATAATAATGGACTAAGAGGACAGCCTTGTCTAGTACCCCAAAATAAACGAAAAAAGGGAGATCTTAAATTGTTAGTAAGCACCGAGGCTACTGGAGTATGATATATCAGTTTAATCCAGGAAATGAATGTCGGACTAAAATTAAACTTCTCAAGCACATAAAATAAGTATGGCCATTCAACTCTATCAAATGCTTTCTCCGCATCTAATGAAATAACACATTCTGAAGTGCTATGTGAAGGAGTATAAACGATATTCAACAATCTCCTAACATTGAAAAAAGAATAGCGATTTTTAATAAAACCAGTTTGATCTTCCGAAATAATTTGGGGTAATACCTTCTCCAGCCTGGATGCCAGTAACTTGGAAAAGATCTTGGAATCAATATTCAATAAAGATATTGGTCTATAGGATGCACAGTCAGTAGGGTCTTTATCTTTCTTCAGTATTAAAGAAATGGAAGCTATATAAAAAGATTGTGGCAGATTGCCCAATCTAATTGCTTCTTCAAAAACCCTGCATAACCAAGGAGAAAGAGTAGCGGAAAAACATTTAAAAAATTCTACTGTATACCCATCTGAACCTGGTGCTTTCCCAGAATTCATAGAGGAAATAACCCCTTTAATTTCTGCATCCGTAGTAGGAGTTTCTAATATTGAAAGATCGTCTGATGATAAATTTGGAAAATTCAATTTCCCAAGAAAATCACACATGGTATTACGATCATTAGGGAATTCGGAATGATACAGGGAGGTATTAAAATCTTGAAATTATTTATTTATCTCATCATGGTTAACTGTCAGATCCCCATTCTGCTGACGGATCTTAGTAATCTGACATTTAACCAAAGCATTCTTCAATTGACCAGCTAACAGTTTACCCGATTTATCACTATGCATATAAAAATCAGATCTGGTTTTCATTAATTGATTTTCAATTGAAGATGTAAGTAATAAACTATGTTCCATTTGAAGTTCAACCCTTTGTTTGTAAAGCTCCTTACTAGGAGTAATCGAATATTTCTTGTCAATCTCCTTAATTTTATCAACCAATAAAAGAGTTTCCATCTTAATGCGTTTTCTCAGACCAACAGAATAGGAGATAATCTGTCCACGTATATATGCTTTAAAAGTGTCCCAAAGTGTTCCGCAAGAAATATTATTCGTGGAATTAGTTGAAAAGAAGAAATCGATCTGTTCCTTCATAAATTTAATAAAATCCGGATCTTGCAATAAGGTAGAATCAAATCGCCATTGGCCAGCACTAGAAGCTGTATCCGTAAATTTAATAGAAAGATTTAATGGAGCATGGTCAGAGATGGCTATAATATCATAATTACAACCAATTACCAATGGAATAAAACAAAATAAAACAAGAGTCAATAAAAAAATAATCAATTCTCGAGTAGGAATGATAAACATGTGAGAAAAATGAAAACTCTTTGTCCTTAGAATGCCAAAATCTCCAAATATCAAAAATTCCATTATCAGTCAAAAAAGAGTTAATACAAGTGGGCCGACTTATTAGGTAAAGTCTGAATAGATATAGATTTGTCCATCAAAGGATTTGATCACAAATTAAAGTCACCACCCATTATTAACTTATATTCATTTAGATTAGGTAAAGAAGTAAATAAGGACTTAAAAAAATCGGGACAATCCACATTTGGAGCATAAACATTAACCATAGCACACACACAATACCATTCTATTTAGAAACACTTCATCCGCAGGCAGCAATGCCAATGTTTCTGTATGTTCACCTGGATAATGGGGATGGACAGTCAGAATCACTGCATACATCCACTATCTACGCCCCATGACAGCGTATTCCTGGTACCAGCACACCTCACCACCATACCACCACCTCTGGGTGACATTGCTCACAGTCCCTCTGAACCTCTTGCACGGCCACGTCAATCTGTCCTCTGTACTATTGAGAACTGTGCTACAAGGGTGACCGTTCACACTGTGTAACCCATCCATACTCCTCCCCTGCTATCGGTCAGAACACCCCAGTTAGTCTATTCCGGACTACGAGGATCAATCCAGCCTGAGCAGTCTGCCTTAAAAAGAAGGGAAATGGACGATCTCGAAAGAGGTTCTGGAGAGGAAGAGGAAGAGTGTGGAATGGGGAGAAGCTGATCGGGAGTAAAGGAGGTGGAGGGGAAAGAGCTGGTGGGAGAGACCGTGCAGGAAGGGGAACGTGTTTTATATGGTATTCAAAACAAACTTTTCACTCACCCTCCATATCACGGAAACTGGACATGTGCCCCCCTCAGTTCAATGGCTGTCATCGCTGGGAACTAAGCACAACCGCCGTGATTTCCTACTACTCTCAGCCTGTCACCTTTCCAGAAATTAAATTAATCCCACTGTCTGCTGTGTTATCATTAACCGAGTCTCCGCTTTTAACCTCACCAACATCTCCAGCACAGTGTTTTGTCAAATACTGAATTCCTGTGGGTGACATGAAGGCGATGCGGAGGGCAAAGAGCGCGGCAGATATCCATATTAACAGACTAATGCTGAGAGATATGTGTGAGAGATAGACAGAACGAGAGAGGGAGAGAAAGAGAGAGAGAGAGAGAGAGAGAGACGGAGGGGCGGAGAGAGAGAGAATAGGAAAAAGCGAGGCAGCATTGATGAAACAGAGGCTGGAGGGACAGTGGAAAAGAGAAGGGAGGAGGAGCTGACAGCGAGATATTGCAGTGTGCGTTAGACAGATATGAAGCGCGAAACCCAGAGAGAAAGGGGAAAAGAACAATAGATGTAGTATGATTCTTGTCTCTCATACCTAATGATTACAATTTCTCTAAGCTCTCATCTCCAGAGTTCAAAGTTTCACTGCAAAGACCATGAGTGGTCCGCATTCCCTCTGTGTCGCCTTGCTGTACAAGGTGTGTGCTTGTCCGGCGCCTGTACATACCGAGAGATGACACGGGATATTGATATAAATGAGAAGAAAAACAACTCGTGATTTTAGTGTCTCCAGCCGCAGGTTTTGCATCATCCAATGGAGCTATCTTGTGCAAACAGAAGCTCATTAATTCACCGGGAGACACTGCATCAGTAGCACCTATACTAGTGGATCCAGAGAACAGCTGAAGCCACCACCTACTTTGCCTATTGGGAAGACTGTTTCTGAAGCACCTGGCCATTCTGCTCAAAGCTTCCAACTCAGCATGAATCACATATGCAAAGCTGGCAAGGCAACTGCTAACTCGGTGATTCAATCACCCGCCCATTTATGAGATGACGGAGAGCTGCACCTGGCTTGCTGGCAACGAAATGGCAGTCACTGTGTGGTACATTAAGACAGTCCATTCAACCCATCAAAGCTGCTTCGGCAATCAATTATGTTTAATCCCGGATCACCTTTGATGCCCTGACGAATCAGGAAATTATCTTTTTTTTTTGCTTTCAATATTTCCACGGACTTGGCTTGCACACCTGGCCATGGCCGAGCATTCTGCAGATTCACCACTCTCTGGAAAAACAATATCCTACTTAACTTTGTTCTAAAGTGATCCCTCTCAAATCTGACGTTGTGTCTGCAATTTCTGGAGACTTTGTATATGAAACATCGTCTCCACATCCACCTAAACAAGTCTTTTCAACATTTGGTAGGTTTCAATGCGACCTACCCACATTCTTCTAAATGCCAGTGCGTACAGGGCCAAAGCTCTTACATCTTAACCCTTCTTTCCCGGAATCATCCTCGTAATCTGGACTCCCCCCGATGTGAACGCATGCTTTCTGAGATACAGGGCATAAAACAGTTGACAGTATGCCAAGTGCAAACAGTGCGGACTGTTGCTTATAAGTACTCGGCTAATCTGGCTGTTTTTATATTATATTCCACTTTGAAATGAATACCAACATCTGTCTTCTTTACGACCAGCTCATTTCTGAACATTGTATTCAAACTGCCAATTTTTTCCCAATCTTACAAATTTTTATATCCTTAGACCATAAAACCATTAGACAAAAGAGTAGAATTAAGCCATTCAAACCAGTAAGTCCTTCTACAATTTAATAATGGCTGATCCCGGATCGATTCAACCCCATACACCTACCCTCTCATCATTTCCCTTGATGCCCCACTTTCTTTCTGTAATCCCATTGCTTCTTCAGAGCCACATACACCTCCAACTATCTTCATAACTTCTGACAACGTTGCTGCAAAGCCATCAATTTCTTTATCTAAATCGTTCACTAAAGTATAAAAAGTAGGTTTCTAATACTGGCCTCTGGAGTACACTGCTAGTCACTGGCAGACAACCAGGAAATGCCCCGCTTTATTCCAGTCGCTGACCCCTGCCTGTCAGCCATCCCTCTAACCATGTCAGCATCTTCCCTGTATTTCCATGTGATTTTATCATGTTAAGCGGCCTCATGCGTGGCACCTTGTGAAATGCCTTCTGGAAATACAAGTAAAGGATTGGAGGGTTGTGAATGTTGTTCCTTTATTAAAGAAAGGGAGTAGAGATAGACGAGGAAATTATAGACCAGTGAGTCTCCATTCAGTGGTTGGCAAGTTGATAGAAAACATCCTTGTAGACAGGATTCATGAATATTTGGAGACGTATAAAATGATTAGGAAGAGTCAGCATGACGTTGTCAAAGGCAGGTCATGCCTTATGAACCTGATTGAAATTTTTGACCATGTGATATTGATGAAAGCAAGGCAGATGATGTAGTGTATATGGATTTCAGCAAGATACCCCGTGCAAGGCTTATTGAGAGAATAAGGATGCATGGGATCCAAGGGGACATTGCGTTGTGCATCCAGAGTTGGCTTGCCCACAGAAGGCAATGGGTGGTTGCAGGTGGGTCACATTCTACAAGGAGGCCAGGTGGTGTGTCTCAGGGATCTGTTGTGGGACCACTACTCTTCATGATCTTTGTAGATGATCTGGATGAGGAAGTGGAAGGTTGGGGGGTTAGTAAATTTGCTGATAACACAAAGTTTGGTGGTGTTGTGGATAGTTTGGAGGGCCATCAAAGATTACAGTGGGAGATTGATAGTATGCAAAACTGAGCTGCAAAATGACAGATGGAGTTCATCCCAGATAAGTGTGACGCGGTTCATTTTGGTGGGTCAAATAGGATGGCAGTATATAGTATTAATCGTAAGATTCTTGGCAGTGTGGAGGATCAGAGAGATCTTGGGGTCCGAGTCCATAGGGCACTCAAAGCTGCTGCGCAGGTTTACTCTGTGGTTAAGAAGGCAGACTGTATTGGCCTTCATTCGTGGGATTAAGTTTAGGAGCCGAGAGGTAATGCTGCAGCTATATAGGAACCTGTTCAAACTCCACTTGGAGTACTGTGCTCAGTTCTGATAGACTCACTGCAGGAAGGATGTGGAAACCATAGAAAGGGTGCAGAGGAGCTGTACAGGGATGTCACCTGGATTGGAGAGCATGCCTTATGAGAATTGTTTGAGTGAACTTGGCCTTTTCTCCTTGGAGGGACGGAGGATGAGAGGTGATCTGATAGAGGTGTATAAGATGATGAAGGGCATTTATCGTGTGGATAGCCAAGGCTTTTTCCCAGGGCTGAAATGGCCAACACGAGAGGGCACAGTTGTAATGTGTTTGGAGGTAGGTACAGAGGAGATGCCAGGTGTACGTTTATTTACACAGTGAAGGTGAGTTCGCGGAATGGGCAATCGACGACGGTCTTGGAGGCGAAAACGATAGTGTCGTTTAAGAGACTTCTGGATAGGTATATGGAGTTTAGAAAATTAGAGGGCTATGGGTAACCCCAGGTAGATTCTAAGGTAAGGACATGTTCAGTGCAGCGTTTTAGGCTGAAGGACCTGTATTGTGCTATAGGCTTTCTATCTTTCTATGTAATGGCTTCTTTGAAATGTTTCACTGCTAAGGCTAAGGTAATGGCTTCTAAGTAATGTTCCCTGCTGAGGTAATTGTTTCTCTGTAGCAGCAATGTTTGGGTTATGCCTGTTAGCCCATCGGAGATTGTTGCTTTGTCTTGTGTATCAGGAAGGACGTTGTCTTCGCGGTTTTTGTCGAGGAGAGATGAAGAGGGAGGACGCGAGTGAAGAGAGCGAGTAGACCACTAGGCGGAGTGGACTGGGATGTGGAAGTCCGAAGTTCGGCGACGCTCGGAGGAGACCGATGGTGGAAGAATGACTACTGAGTGAGCTCAAACGTGACTTTGACTTGACTTGCGCACTTTTTAAATTTTCAGTACTATATTCAGATTAAGATTCACAACATTCTATCATTTAATTGCATATGGTGTACTATCTGGTATTTTACGTTGTGCGTTTGTAGCTGGGGGTACAGTGCACAACATCCACACAACGTGATTACCCAGTTTGGTGGGGCTGAAGGCCGACTCCCCTAGACGAACAGGAGCTGGGCGAGCCTGAGGGTTACATTTGTGCCAAAGACATCCACCTCCCTTCATTATTTTTCATGCTAATTGTTACGTCCTCGAGCAACCCTGTCAGATTTGTCAGGCAGGGTAGCCGAACGGGCCTATAATTTCATTCTTTATTTGCCTTCCTCCCTTTTTAAAGAGTGCAGAGACATTCGCAATTTGACATTCCTCCAGAACCATAACAGAATCCAGTGATTCTTGAAAAATGATAACCACTGCATCCACTATCTCTTCGGCAACCTCTTTCAGAACTGTGGGATGTCAACCATATGGTCCACTGGTTCTATTTAAGACCTTAGCGTTTCTTTGGCGCTTTTTCCTTTGTAATAGAAAAGGCACTCACTCATGCTCCCTGGCACTCACGGTCTTCAGGAACACTGTTAAAGTCTTTCACAGGAAGAGCTGATGTAAAGTACTCATGAGCTTCATATGCCATTTCATTATCCCCCATTACTACATCACCAGCCTTATTTCCGGTAGTCCAGTTTCAACTCTCACCGCCCTTTTACTCTTTATATAACAAACTTTTAGCATTCCACTTTATATTATTGGCCAGTTTGCCCTCATGTTTATTCTTTTGGATTCGTATGGCTTTCTTAGTGGCCTTACGTTAGATTAAAACAAATTCTCAAACATGCAGAGACCCTTCCTACAGGCCGAGAGCCAAGTTCCTCGTCAAGAATGTCGACTGTACACTATTTCTAATTTCTGATGTAAAATCATCTAGAAAAATGATGGAAAACTACTTTGTATTATGTATTTATTTGATTGTACAATTTGACCCTAAGAAGGCAGAGTCATTTTTATCAGACAAAGTCCAAATTGTCTAAAGCAGTGTTAACAGTAAAATAAAAATACAATGCGTTTCCCTTCCCACTCGACGCACTGATGTCCCCTTCTCCCTTCCGCAAACCTCCTCCTTCGGCATATCGATCTGGTTTGCTGCCCTGCTCTGGATGGTTTAATCCGGAATTCCCGACGAGACATCAATCAGCCACACCGGCACAGCTCATTCCTCCTCAAACCTTACCGACTCCAAGCTCCGCTCTCTCTGCGCCTATCCCAAATTTACAATCAAACCCCCAGACAAAGGATGTGCTGTTGGACTGTTTCTGAGTGAACTTGTGAAATCCAGCATCTCCTTATCCGTACCACATGAGGAGGACCCCGCTGCAGAACTACATAAAACTGTCTATGACACCATTACTGACCTCATCAGTTCTGGAGATCTCCCATCCACTCACGGATCCTTCACCCCCAACTGCTTACCTTGACCCAATACCCCAAGATCCACAATCTGTGCTGGGTAGGCATATTATCTCTGCCTGCTCCTGACCCACTGCACTCTTATGCTCATAGCTCGACTTGATTCTGTCTTCCTCGGTCAGTCCCTTCCAATCTGTATCGGTGAAACCTCTCATGCTCGCGATCTTCTCTCTAACGTTCAACTCCCTGGCCACGATTACTTCATTTACACCATGAATGATCATTCCCAATACACTTCTACCCCCGATCCACTACCACTTTCCTCTGTCTGTTAGAATTGGTCCTCACAATCAACAATGTTTCCTTTAGCTCTGTTCGCATTATCCAAGCTCGTGTATTGGCCATTGGCTACGTCCCTATCCCAAGCCTTCGCCAGAAATGTTCCCTATCTTGTTCCTCCAGAACAGTGATGTGTTATGCTCTGGTCCCGAGCCGGCGTTCCGGTTCTTGGTCCGGGCTGCAGACTCCGGGTCTTGTAGCCGTCCGCCTTTCACCCCTGAACCTAATTTCACCTCTGGATCATCTTGGCTTCTTGGGGCGCAAGGTGGCGCACCTGATGCCCATCGGCTGGCGGTGTATAGAGGGGCCTCTGGGACTGAGTGGAGTTGGGGTTTTGTCTTACCTATCCTGCTTACCCCTGGTTGTCCTGCTTATCCTGCTCACCCCTGGTTGTCCTGCCTATCCTGCTCACTCCTGGTTGTCCTGCTTATCCTGCTCACCCCTGGTTGTCCTGCCTATCCTGCTCACTCCTGGTTGTCCTGCCTATCCTGCTCACCCCTGGTTGTCCTGCTTATCCTGCTCACCCCTGGTTGTCCTGCTTATCCTGCTCACCCCTGGTTGTCCTGTTTATCCTGCTCACCCCTGGTTGTCCTGCCTATCCTGCTTACCCCTGGTTGTCCTGCTTATCCTGCTCACCCCTGGTTGTTCTGCCTATCCTGCTCACCCCTGGTTGTCCTGCTTATCCTGCTCACCCCTGGTTGTCCTGCCTATCCTGCTCACCCCTGGTTGTCCTGCCTATCCTGCTCACCCCTGGTTGTCCTGCCTATCCTGCTCACCCCTGGTTGTCCTGCTTATCCTGCTCACCCCTGGTTGTCCTGTTTATCCTGCTCACCCCTGGTTGTCCTGCTTATCCTGCTCATCCCTGGTTGTCCTGCTTATCCTGCTCATCCCTGGTTGTCCTGCTTATCCTGCTCACCCCTGGTTGTCCTGCTTATCCTGCTCACCCCTGGTTGTCCTGCTTATCCTGCTCCTCGGGTTTGCCCTGGCTTGGAGTAGCATCGTTAAAGACGAGTTTTTCGAGTAAGTCTGGCAATCACCCTGGACGAAGTTTCCTTTCTATCCCTTGCCTCCGTTGGGCAAGCCTGACGGACTGCAGTTGCCCGACGGGGGACTCTGCCCCTTCCTACCCCTTGATGCCGTCGAGTTGTGCTCCTCAAGCTACCCATGTGCCCTGCGACCTGCACAGGCCCCCGTGCTCCTTCCTCAGAGGTCTGGGCCCTGCCTAGAAGTTATGCGGCTCCCCCAGAGAACACCCAAGTTTCTGCCAGAACTCCTAGATCCAGCCGGACCTCCAAGAGCCTCCTCTGAACTCCGGGATCCTGCCTTACCTGAATTCTAAGACTCTCTTTGAACCCCAGAATCACCTTGAAGGTCATGTCCCTCACGCACACCACGGTCCCCACATCTTGTCTATCATTTAGTTGTTCCCATCCTGTCCCTAGTACTTCAGTGTCTGCGTCCTGCACTTGTGTCCAGCCGCCTGTCCCCTTATGACATTGATGACTGCATTGATGCTGTTTCAGGCACCTGCTCTGAGGCCGTGAAGTTAATCACATTGGCCACCAACGTCCACACTGACCTTAAGTACACTGGGTCCATTTTAACAACTGCCTTACATTGCTCGATCTCTTTGTCTCAATCAAAGGAAATAAATTGCCGACCCTCTTCATTAGAGACATACCATCTCCAACAGTTATCTGTTTCCCGTAAAAATGCTATCACCTTTTCCCCTTTCCTTCATCTCATCAGCATCTGCTCCAAGAATGTGGCCACCATTCCAGGCGATCAGAGCTGCCTTCTCTCCGCGGCCCTAAACATCGATTGCACTCTTTTCCACAGTTGCTGCTTGATCTTCTGAATTCCTCCTGCATTTCAATCTATCAAAAACGATTAAAATATGTTCCCTTATTCGTCAATTGATATTGCACTCATCTTCTCCGATGTTAGCACCTCCCTTCTTAGTGGGACCAGACGTCTCACAGTGCTCCAAAATTGGCCTGCCCAGCGCTTTATTTAATCTAACAAAATGCATGGCCATACAGGGGAGGACACTGCATTCAATTAGCTACCTCTTTGCCATTCTCCATATCTGTTCAATTAATTATGGAGTCTGTCCACTTTCTCAAAACTGTCTACCCCTCAACGGATCTTCGCATCATCTAAAGACTTTGCCGCAAAGCCATCTATTCCACTTTCGCAGATAGTTCTTACGTATAACGTAAGTGGACCCAACACAGACCGCTGTGGAACACCACTAGTCACCGACAACCTACCAGAAAAGGCTCTCTTTATTCTCACTCTTTCCTTCCTGCTATACAGTCATTGCTTTCTCTATGCTAGCATCGGTCATGCAATACCGTGGATCTTTACTTTTTAAGCAGCCTCATGTCTGATGCCCTATCAGAGGTCTTCTAAAAATCCAAGTGCACACCAGCTACCGATTCTACATTGTCTATTGTGCTTGATAATCTCTTAAGGAATTCCAGTAGTTTTGTCAAGCAAAACCGATCCCTGAGAAGGAAACATGCTGACATTTGTGAGAAATCATGTTGACTCTAATAATCGAGTTAAACATCTTCTTAGACACTGAGATCAGCCTAATTGCCCTGTCCTTTCTTCTGGCTCTCTCGCTTCATGAAGCTTTGAGTGACTTTTGCAATTTTCCATTTCTCCGGAAGCATGCCGGAATCAAATGACACATGAAAGATGACTATAGTTGCTTCCACAATCACGTGCCCCACATATTAGGACCCTGTAGGGCATAATATCTTGCCCAGGATATCCAAAGGACATTCTCCCTTCCAATAGCAACTTCACACACATTGTCCTTGACACTCTCGAGTTTCTGTCATATTTCTCGGTCGTTATATACTGTATTTGTGATATTTCTGTATTCACCAGGTGGCCCTGTAATGCTACAGGGGACCCCTCTGTTTCTGGGATGAGGTCCCACGATCTGCGCCAGGCTTTCGAAGCTTCCTTGTAGACATCTAGTCTGCTCAGAGGACAGGGTATTGTTCCAGAGACTTTCTTCAGAAGCGCCAGTACTTCCTCTTTTTTAATCATCATAGTTTACATAACTACCATACTTGTTTCCCTTATCATACACAATTCAATATCCTTCTCCTTAGTGAATACCGAAGAAAAGAAATTGTTCAAAATCTCCCCCATCTCTTTTGGTTCCACACATAGCTGTCCACTCCGATTCTCTAAGTGGTCACTTTTATCCCTCACTATCTTTTTGCTATTTATATAACTGTAGAATCCCTTTGGATTTATTTTCACCTTACTTGCCAAAGCAACCTCATATCTTCTTTTAGCTTTTCTAATGTCTTTCTTAATATTCTTTTTACTTTCTTTATATTCCTCGAGCACCTCATTTAGTCCATGCTGCCTGTATATATTGTAGATCTTTCTCATTTTCCGAACCAGATTTCGAATATCCCTTGAACGCCATGGCTCTCTCAAAGTTTTAACCTTTCCTTTCAACCTAACAGGAACATAAAGAAACTGAACCCTCAAAATTTTACCTTTAAATGACCTCCATTTCTCTATTACATCCTTCCCATAAAGCAAATTGTCCCAATCCACTCTTCTAAATCCTCAAGTTTGCCTTTCTACAATCAAAAATCTCAACCCTGGGTCCAGGCCTATCCTTCTCCATAACTATATTGAAACTAATGGCATTGTGATACATTGGTTATATCGGAAGTCTACATTGCACGTTTTTTATGTTTACTAAAGAGCTTTATTTCGCAGACCGTGTTCGAAGAAAGTCCAAACCCGAGCAAGCATTGAGTGCCGTCGGGAAAATGCCTTGGTTTAATTTCAAATGCATGGGGAACCTGCGCCATCGTCTCTTGTGGGGTCGAATGTGCCGGGGTCATTCTTCACCGTGAGTCTACATGAGCGCACAGTTTCGCAGTCGGCATTGCTGCACGGAGGGTTGTAACCTGAGGTCGGTTCCTCACCTCTTACCACAGGATCCGACCTGTGGATGGACAGTTCTACCCTGGACTCTACTCCAATAACACTCACTGAGCGTCTTTACCGGAACAACAGAACAGGTGCAGCTCCGTGTAACCGCGGAAAAGCAATGACGACCAACCTATGACTCTAACGATGCTGGTGCCTTCTCTTATTTGCTTAAGTGTTTCTGGTTAATTTGGAAGTTTTGTGGAGAACGGTGAGGGGTCTCACATCCTGTCCTCACAGTAGGCAAAGTAGGTGGCAATTTCAGCTGCTGTCTGGATCCGCTCATGTTTGGGATATTGATGTTGTGTCCTAGTTAAATAATGAGCTTTGGTTTGCACAGGTAGCTCCATTCGATGATGGGACACTTGCGGCAGATGTATTCAGAATCATGAGTTGTCTTTGTCCCCCTGCACTGGGAGTTCTGCATAGACGTAGCCTCTGTCATTGCTCCGTATATAAAGGCTGTGGATAAGCGCAGACCCAGTACAGCAAAACAACACTTAGGTAAACCGTCACACTTAGCGTCTCTGCAGTGGAACTGTAGTCACAGAATGTCAGAAAGACGTGATTCCTTATTCCCTGTCCTGGCCTGACCCACCCCATAACCGGCCGTCTCCGTCGCCTCCCTTCTCCCATCCCGTCTTTTTGGACCAGTCTCCTTACCCAAACATGCTTCATTTCACAAACTCCCCCTCTCCAATTCACACTTATTATTTCCAGTTTCTCCCTGATAACTATGCCGGGCCAAAAACGCAAAGGGAACAGTCCAATTAAACATTTATACTGAGCCACGTTTGTAGAGGGACGTGGGGCTGGTATGCAGTCCCGATGGGTAGCGATGCAGAACTCAATGATGTAAGCAAGGCCTGTAAGAAACACGGGACATTGTACATAGAGCAATCATGAGGAGAGGGTCCTGGAGAGAGAAACGCGGAAGGTGGGCTAGGAGATAAGATTGGTGAGTAGGAATGGAAGGCGTGCTGGATGGTCTCGAGAGTAGGTATGAAAGGGGAGGTGCGCTGGGTGTAGAAAGTTGGTAAGATGGGCTGAGTATCAGCACAGAAATGAGTACGAAGACAAGAAGGAAATGGGCTGATAAGTGGTTGGACTGGATAGAGTACGACATCATATCGATTGTGATGATGTGGTGAGTGCCCATGCGGGTGAAACCAATGCTTTGACGTGCAGGAGTTACACATGTTTTGACTTGGTTTTCGAGAGAGAATATATTTTGTGAAAGGAGCTCGCTTCGTAGCTCTTATATTGGCTGTAGCCGAGTGTCTACCGTTACTGACGTGGCTGAATACATTTGTGTAAACCGACTATTCCGTTGTCGTCCTCGCCCCCGGTCTACGTAGCAGGGAGAATCAGGGTTTAAGCCCTGTGTATTGGAGATGCGAGTTCGTGCAGGGAAGCAGGGTTGAGGAGGCAGGCAGGTGCAGGAAGACGGAATGGAAGGAGGGAAGCGAGTCAGGCAGGGTCATGACGGAGGTGGTACAGGGCAGGGAGGCCGGGCTAGGCAGGGATGGGGACTGAGCGGCAGATGTGGGACTGCAGAAGGAAAGCGATTTCGCTCACAGCTTACCTTTCGCTCAAGCCAGCTTTGAAGACCAGTCAGGCCGTACGTAGAACAGCATAGTCACCCTGTGAAAACAGAAGCAGTCACTACCCTGTATTTGCCATCAGCATAGGGTCATTGATAGGGTCATACAGCACGCGGCCCTTCGTCCCATTGGGTCAATTCTAGTACCCAACAGCTTTGTATTGATTTCGTATACTGGCAAAAAAGCCACAATATTCTTTTGTTCATCACAGTATTAGGGATTGCAGGCAAGAGTATTTCCATCCTGCCCCACCAGGGCACCACAATCCGGCTCCAGAAACCCCAGCACCACCACAGCTAGCCCTACGGCTAGTGAACCTGTGAACTTCTCACCCCGTCTCTTAAATCTGTATGGTGTACTTTTGAAACACATCTGCAACATGGGATAACGTACCCACTGTGTGAACTATCCATGGCCTCCAACGGTTAGAACAACACAGCCAGCCTCCTCCATTCCAGATAAAGACAGAAAACCTGCACGGAACTCTCTTAGAGAGAAGGGGAAGGTGAGTTCCTACAGATTAGGCGGGAGAGGAATAGTGACTGGGTGAAATCTGCCGAGGAGGATTTGCAAGGTTTAAGGGCGGATAGAGGGATGGGGTGGTCGGACAGAAGGTGCGGAGTGTTTGGTACAGTGCTTAAAACAATCTTTGCACTCTACCTTGTACATCAGATAAATCAAATTATCTACCACATGGAGTGCTCACATCTCACCCGAACAGGGATATTTATTTGGTTACTACAGCGCCTTCCCAACATCTCTGCCCAGACCAACTTACTTTTCTCTCTCTCCTCAGTTCTAATGAAATGTACTTAATCAAAACTAGTTTCCTTTTCTCTGCTAAAGTAAGAGGGGTGAAAAGGGATGGGAAATCGTGAAAGGGAGAGGGTGCGTGGGTTATTACAGGAAGATTGATACATTGATTTTCGTGGTGTCAGGTTGCATCTAATCAAACCAAATATAAGGTGTTGTTTTCCAACCTCAGCGTGGCCTCCTCACGACATTTCAGGTGGCCATGGATGGACATATCAGAATGGGAATGTGAAATGGAAGTAAACTCGGTGGCCAGTTTCCGAACCCGCTTGTTCTGGCGGACGTAACGTAGATGCTTGGCAAATCCGTCTCCCAATCTATGTCGACTCTCATCGATATACATCAGGCCACACCGGGAGCAACGGACACAATAGCTGACCCCAGCCGACTCACAGGGGAAGTGCTGGCTCAGATGGAAGGACTGTTTAGGTAAGGAGGTGTGGCACTTCTTCCGCTTGCAAAGATAATTGGCAGGAGGGAGCTGTGTGTGGAGGGGCGAATGGACAAGGAAGTTGCACACTGGGAGATCCGTTTGGAGAGCAGAATGTGGATAAGGGGAGAGGGAGAGGTGTGCTTGGTTGTGGAAGCCGGAGGAACTGAGCGAAGGGGATGGTGCTCTACGCTGTTATTGTTCTATACCTCGTCGGACACTGCTACTTGTAAAACACCATCCCATTCTCTCAATTCCACCAGCAATGCCGTATATGCTCTCAGGATGAGGCTTTTCATTCTATGGTCATACATTTTAATTCCACTTCCCATTCCCACTGTGGTGTATCCATCCATATCCTCCTCCACTGTCGTGATGAGGCCACACTTAGGATGGAGTAATTACACCTTCTCCTCCTCTTGGGTTGCATCCAACTGATGGCATAAACATTGACTTTACATCCAGTAACGCCCTCCAGCAACACCCCCTATCTATTTATCATCCCGTTTTCCCTCTCTCTCCTTATCTACTTGACCGCCCATCGCCTCCCTCTCGTTATTAGTTTCTTCTCTCTCTTTCACCAACCAACTTCCCAGCTATTGACTTCATCCCTGGTTCACCTATCACCTGGCGTTTCGCTCTAACCTCAGGACACGTGTCGATGCCTCAGCTTTTTCTTTCTCTCCAGTCTTAGAGTAGTGTTTCGTCCCGAAACTACGACTGTACTTTTTTTTCATATTTACGGCCGAGCCTGCTGAGTTCCTCAAGCATTTTATGTGATTCTGATTCTATTTGTTAATACCTACTCCAGAGGACAGACCAGTACCCCTCCCTAGGTAATCTTCACTGCCCTCTGCGAGACTATCACTGTCCACAATACACTCGGTACATCTGCAAAAACGTCGCGCACAATTCGAACGAACTTTTCCCTCTTCACTGAGCAAGCTCTTTGGGGAGAAAGCCCAGCGCCATCAGTGCAGAGAGTTAGCGACTGTTCTCCCAGGCTGGTTTTCAGTCTCTGGTGTGGTGGCCCTGCTCCACAAACTGGGCATCAGCACCGACAGATCACTTTCTATTTAATAAAGACATTGTCTTCAGCACCACGGTAGATGCCCTTACAGACATCCACACGATATTCCATTGCCACCTTCCCACACACTTACCCGGCCGCTGCATATTCCATTTCATCATCCCAAGCCCTGCTCTGCGCTCACACCTACACATGGTGAATGTCGTCAGAAACTTTGGTCCTTGGATCTGTGGCACTCCTCAGTTCATGGGTGACGTCGCTGGGTCCTGAATACCATTGACCGTGATTTCCCGCTCTTACAGACTGCCAACATGCTGGAGGTGCATTTAGACCCAGTGTTTCTTGTGTGATCAATAACCCAGACCCAGGCTTAACTTCAACAACATCTCCGGCACGGTGTTTTGTCTGACACTGAGTCTCTTCGGGTGGGTTGTAGATGATATGGCAGTGTAGAGAGCGAGGTGGATGCACATATTCCAGATGGAGACAAAGGGAATGGGATGGAACATGGTGAAATGTGGACAGGGGCGGAGGGACGGATGGGGGAGAGAGATGAAATTGCTCAATAGAGACTGCAGGAGTTGCGAGAGAGAGCAGCTGGAACAGAGATGGAGATGTAAGAGTGTGTGAATTAGAGATAGAAAGCATAGTTGAAGAGGCAGAGAGGCAAGTGCAGGGAGAGAGAGTGACAGAAAGAGAGAGAGCGAGAGAGAGAAGGAGAATGAGTGAGAGAGATGGAATTGAGAGAGAGGAGTGAGAGAAAATGAGAGAGAGAGAGAGAGAGAGAGAGAGAGAGAGAGAGAGAGAGATGGAATTGAGAGAGAGGAGAGAGAGAGAGAGAGGGGAAATTGGGGGCGATAAGTACAGAATAACCCCTTGTTTCTAACATCCACTGACTACTGTTCCAATGCTGAGACACTAAGTACTACGGCTTAGCTCAGTGTTGTCTTGCTGTACTGGTTGTGTGTTTGCCCAGAGCCTCTATATACGGCGAGATAACACAGGCTGTTGCTGTGCTGAACAGCCAGTGCAGGAGACGGAAAAAAAAAAGAAACTCGTGATTTTAAGTACTTCGCCCGCAAATATTGCATCGGGATGAAGGGGTTAACCTATGAGGAGAGATGGAGTAGCCTGGGGTTATATTCTCTGCAGTTCAGAAGAATGAGAGGGGATGTTATAGAAACATGCAACATTTTGAAAGGGATAGATAAGATAGAAGTAGGAAAGTTGTATCCATTGGTAGGTGAGACTCAAACTCGGGGACATTGCCTGAAGATTCAGGGGAGAAGATTTAGCACGGACATGAGGAGAATCTGTGGAATTCTCTGCCCAGGGAAGCAGTTGAGGCATCTTCACTAACTATATTTAAGAAACAGTTAGATAGTTTTTTTTAACATTGTAAGACAATTAAGGGTTATGGGGAAGAGGCAAGTCGATGGAGCTGAGTTTACAGACAGATCATCCATAAATTTATTGAATAGCGAGACAGGTTGGATGGGACGGATGGCCTACTCCTGCTCCTATTTCTTATCTTTTTAATGTTCTTATGATCGTATGGAGCTACTTTGTGCAAACAGATGTTCATTGATTAACTAGGACACCGCCGCAATGTCACAAACATGAGTGGATCCAGACAGCAGCTGACCTACTTTGCCTACGAGGAGGACAGTATGTGAGACACCTCACCGTTCTCCACAATGCTTCCAAATGTACCTCAGCTACTTATGCAAATGGATGAAGACATCTGTGTCGTTAGAATCCTAGTTTGATCGTCATCACATTTCGGACGTTACACAGAACTGCACCTATTCTGTTGTCGAGCTACTGACCGTCATTGTCCATAATCCGAGCAGGGTGAGTCTGGAATACAACAGTAAAATCACGGGTCAAATCCAGTGGCAGCAGTTCTGGGCACCGACCTCAGGTTAAATCACTTCGTATAGCAACCCATACTGCAGACCTGTGCGCTCATGTAGAGTAACTGTAAGAGATGGTCCCAGCACCTTATTCCGCCCCCTAAGATGGCAGTGCAGGTTACCCATGCAATTCCCAGCGACACTCTCAGACTACTGGGGGTTTGACAGTCTTCAAACCCGCTCTCTAATTCAACTGAAACAGAGGAATATAGGGATTCAGTTCAGAAGCAACCAAACGAATTACGTCTTAAAACACCTTCCTGATGATTTGAAATTAAATGCTAGTTCATCGTTAAAGCTAAAGCAATGAATGCAAATAGTAGAACTTTTTTCGAAAAAAATCTGACATATAGATTGGACTAGATAAGCACAGAACATTAAGCAGAGGGGAAGATGTAGTAGAGTTAGTTGAATTCAAAAATGAGTACCATGAGATGATACAACAGATGGATGAACATGAAACATATACAGTAGGTATTTAGGTGTCTACAACAAGCAAAATGGATCATATTCCGACAAATGAAAAAAGCGTTCCGTATAATTTACTTCAGGCTTTCGAAAATCTGCCAAACGAAGTTCAATAGTAAACTTAAAACAAATGCAAAGAACGCTTCCGTGATATCCATGTTAACGCCTTTGTTTTAGCAACATATTTCGGCCGAAATCATTCTCGAAAATTTACAAAGAACAGTAAGAACTGAAAAGGATCACATTCCAAAACACCCATTATCTCTAACCATATCCCATACCCAGCTTCTACAGAATGGCCATTACATTAGCAGTGGAACCTTCATTTCAGAAGGAATAGAATATAAAAGTAAGGCATAATTTTGAATGAAGCTTTATCGAGCGCTGGGGAAGCCGCTCATGCAGTACAGTGAGCCGTTTTGGTCCCACTATGAACGGATGTGCTATCATCAGACAAGGGCAGTGCAGCATCAATCGCAGAGGAAGGGAAAACATATCTTTGAAGGATTAAAATACTGGAAGAACTTAAAAGGCCAACCTTATTGGCAATATTTCCAAGAGCAGAAGAGTATCTTCTAAAACCTCAGCAACATCTTGTTGTTTTTATATTATATTCCACTTTGAAATTAGTCACAACATTGCACTTTTCTTCTTTATGACAAGCTCAATCTGTAAATCAACCTTCACGGAGTCTAGCAAGTCGTCTCTTCAGGCCCTCTGCTCCTCTCATGTTTGAATTGTCTGCACGTTTGTTCCTTTTGCCAAAATGCATTTTCATTCCTTTCTGAAAACTGTATTCCATCTGCTATTTTTTTCGACCATTCTGCCAATTTGTTTAAGTCCTTAGACCATGAAGCCATTAGACAAAGGAGTAGAATTAATCCATTCAAACCAATGATCCCGTCTATCATTTTGTAATGGCTGATCCCGGATCGATTCAACCCCATACACCTACCCTCTCACCATATACCCTGATGCTCAAATTTCCTTCCACAATCGTATTGCTTCCTCGGCACTACCGACCCATCCAACTATCTTCAGATCATCTCTGAACGTTGCAAGAAAGCTATCAATTCCATTACCTCAATCATTGACAAGTAATATGAGAGGTAGCATTCTAAATACAGGCACCTGAGGAAGATTGCCAGTTACTGGCAGCCAACCAGATAATGCCTCCTTTATTCCACTTGCTGACTCCTGCTATTCTACTATCCCTCCAACCACGTCAGTATCTTTCCTGTAATGCCATGTGATTTTATCTTGTTATGAAGCCTCATGAGTAGCGCCATAGCAACTGCATTTCGAAAATCCAAGTAAAGGACATCCACTGCCTTTCCTTTTCTCCATCCTACTTATTACGTCCTTAAGGAACTGTTTCAGATTTGTCAGGCACGATGTCCGTTGACAGAAATCATGCTGTTTTTGACAGCTTTATCATTCTTCTCCAATTACCAGAAACATCATTGTTATTACTGGACACCAAAATGTTCAAAGCTACTGAGGTTGGTCTATCAGTCTTAAAATGTTTTTCTTTATTTGCCTTCCTCGCTTCTTAAAGTGTGCAGTGACATTTGAAATTTTACTGTCCTCCGAACCCGTATCAGAATCGAGTGATTCTTGAAAGATCATAACAAATGCATCTCCTATCTCTTCGGCAACATCTTTAAGAGCTTCGTGTTGTACAATGTATGCTTTTTCGTTTCCCTGGCACTTTTTCGTTTGTAATAGCAAAGGCTGTCACTCGTTCTCCCTGGCATGCACGGTCCTTAGCCACAGTGGTAATGTCTTCCACAGTAAGGTCTAATGCGAAGTTCTAATTCGGCTCATATGCCATTTCTTTTCCCCCTATTACTACTTCACCAGCAATACTTCCAGTGGTCTATTTTCAGCTGTCACCTCCCTTTTACTCTTTACGTAACTGAAAAACAGACTTTTAGCATCCTACTTCATGTCATTGGCTAGTTTGCCCACATATTTAATTTTTTCGATTATTTTGAGTTTCCTGGCCACTTTTTTGGATTTTAAAAAAACCCAATAACTTCTTAAACATGATGCGACCCTTCCTGCAGTAAACACCTCGGTCCGAGAACCAAGTGCCTCTGCTACAAAACGTCGTCTGAGCAATATTGCTAGTTTCTAAAGTAAAATCTTCCTGTAGAATGGTGCAAACAAACTTTGTTTTTTGTATTTATTTGATTGTGCAATTTGAGCCTGAGAAGGGAGAGTCATACTTTTTTTGACACACAACGTCCAAATTGTCTAAATCAGTGTTAACAGTAATAAATACAAGGTGTTGCTCTTTCTAGCCGACGCACAGAGTTCTACTTCTCCCTTCTGCAAAACTCCTTCCACATATCACATTGGTTCGCTGCCCTTCTTTGGATCTTTTAATCCCTAATTCCCGACGAGACATCAGTCAGCTACACTACCACGACTGTTCCGGGTAGGCCCATTTGCTGCCTGCTCCTGACACACTGTACTCCAATGCTCTTACCTCAAACTGATTCTGTCTTCCCAGATTCAGTCTCTTTCCAGCTACATCGGCGAAACTTATCATGCCCGTGATCTCCTCTCTAATGATCAATTTCCTGACCACGATTGCCTCATTTTCAGCGTGAATAACCACTCTCAATATGCCTCTACCCTGATCCGCCATCACTTTCCTATGTCTGGCAGAATTCATCCTCACCCTCAATATTTTTCCTTCGGCTCCTTCTACTTTATCCAGGCACGAAGGTTGTCTATGGGCTTCGTCCCTGTGCCAAACTTTTCCCAGAAATGTTCCCCATCTTGTCCTCCAGAACACTGATGACAGCATTGATGCTTTTCATGCACCTACTCTGAGGCCGTGAATTTCATCACATTTGTCACCAACGTCCATACTGACCTTAACCACACTTGGTCCATTTTAACAACTCCCTTCCCTTGCTCAGTCTCTGTGTCTCCGTCACTGGAGGTAAATTGTCGACCCTCTTCATTAGAAACATACCGGCTCCAACAGTTATCTGGTCCATATCTATTCCCTCGCGGTTTCCTGTAAAAATATCATTCCCTTTTCTCCTTTCCTTCATCTCATCTGCATCTGCTCCGAGAATGGGCCTCCATTCCAGATCAGAGCTACCTTCTCTCTGTGGCCCTAAGTACAGATTGCACTCATTTCCACAGTTGCTGCCTAATCTTCTGAGCTCTCCCTGCATTTTAATCCTTCAAAATTAATTAATTAAATATAATTCCCCTCCTGTACAAATGATACCGCACTCACCTTCTAGCACATCCCTTCTTAGTGAGACCAAAACGGGTCACAGTACGCCAAAAGCAGCCTGCCCAGAGTTTTCTGAAGTTTCATTCATTCTTGCTTTTATATTCTATTCCTCTTGAAATGAATGCTAATATCGCATTGGCATTTCGCAGCAGCGACTCAACCGGCCAATAAACGTTTAAGGAATTCTAAAATATTTCGTGCTTTTATTTAATCATACAGGAGAAGACACTGCATTCAATTCTCTACCTCTCTGCCCATTCTCCCAATCCGTCTAAATCATTGTGGAGCCTGTCTGCTTTTTCAAAACTATCTTCCCCTCTATCTATTTTCGCATCATCTGAAGGTTTTGCCACAAAGCCATCTATTCCACTTCCGCAGAATGCTAGAACATAGAATACACAACGTAGAACAGCACAGCACAGTACAGGCCATTCGGCCCACAATGCTGAGCCGACCCTTAAACCCTGCCTCCAATGTAACCCTCCACCTTAAATTCCTCCATATGTCTGTCTAGTAGTCTCTTAACGTTCACTAGTGTATCTGACTCCACCAACGACTCAGGCTGTGCATTCCACGCAACAACCACTCTCTGAGTGAAACTTCTTCCTCTAATATCCCCCTTGAACTTTCCTCTCCTTACCTTAAAACCATGTCCTCTTGTATTTTGCAGTGGTACCCTGGGGAAGAGGCGCTGGCTGCCCACTCTATCTATTCCTCTTAATATCGTGTATACCTCTATAATGTCTCCTGTCATCCTCCTTCTCTCAAAAGATTAAAGCCGTAACTCCCTTAATCTCTGATCATAATGCATACTCTCTAAACCAGGCAGCATCCTGGTAAATCTCCTCTGTACTCTTTCCAATGCTTCCACATTCTTCCTACAGTGAGGCGATCAGAAATGGACACAGTACAGCAAGTGTGGCGTAACCAGAATTTTATAGAGCTGCATCATTCCCCAGCGACTCTTAAACTCTATTCCTCGATTTATGAAAGCTAACACTTCATAAGCTTTTGTAACTAAACTATCTACCTGTGAGGCAACTTTCAGGTATCTGAGGACTTGTACCCCCATATCCCTCTGCTCATCCACACTCCCAAGTACCCTGCCATTTACTTTGTACTCTGTCTTGGATTTTGTCCTTCCAAAGTGTACCACCTCATACTTCACCGGTCTGAACTCCATCTGCCACTTTGCAGCCCAATTCTGCATCCTATCAATGTCTCTCTGCAATCTTCGACAATTCCCAACGCGATCTACAACACCAGCAACCTTTGTGTCATCAGCAAACGTGCCAAGCGACCCTTCTACACCCACTTCCAGGTCGTTAATAAACATCCCAGAACCGATCCTTGTGGGTCACCATTGGTCACAACCCACCAATCAGAATGTACTCCATCCACCATGACCCTCTGCCTTCTGCAGGCAAGCCAATTCTGAATGCATCTGGCCAAACTTCCCTGGATCCCATGCCTTTAGACTTTCTGAATAAGCCTACCGTGTGGTACCTTGTCAAATGCCATGCTAAAATCCATGTAGATCAGATCCACTGCACTTCGCTTATCTATTTGCCTGGTCACCTCCTTAAAGAACTCTATCAGGCTTGTTAGGCATGATCTGCCCTTCACAACGCCATGCTGACTGTTCCTGATCAGTCCATGATTCTCTAAATGCCCATAAATTCTATTTCTAAGAATTTTTTTTCCAACAGCTTTCTCACCACAGGCGTAAGGCTCAATGGTCTATAATTACCCAGACTATCCCTACAACCTTTTTCTGAACAAGGGGACAACATTCGCCACCCTCCAATCCTCCGGTACCATTCCCGTGGACAACGAGGATATAAAGATTCTAGCCCGAGGCTCAGCATTCTCTTCCCTCACCTCGTACAGCAGCTTGCGGAATATTCCATCAGGCCTCGGGGACTGATCCGTCCTAATGTATTTTAACAACTCCAAACCCTCTTTTTCCATAATATAAACATGCTCCAGAACATCAACTTCACTCATATTGTCCTCCCGTCAAGTTCCCTCTCATTGGTGAATACCGAAGAGAAGTATTCATTGAGGACCTCCCTCACTTCCACAGCCTCCAGGCACATCTTCCCACCTTTATCCCTAACCAGCCTTATCTTCACTCCTGTCAACCTTTTCTTCTTCACATAATTGAAGTATACCTTGTGGTTTTTCTTTAAGAAACTCGCTAAGCCCTTCCGATGCCCCTTTCCTGCTCTGCTCAGCCCCTTCTTAAGCTCCTTTCTTGCTACCCTATTTCCTGAATAAACCCATCTGATCCTTGCTATTAAACCTCACGTGTGCTGCCATCTTCTATCTGACCAGATTCTCCACCTCAATTGTCACCCATGGTTCCTTCACACTAACATTCTTTATCTTCCTCATCGGGACAAATTTATCCCTAATATCCTGCAAGAGATCCTTAAACATCGACCACATGTCCATAGTACATTTCCCTGCAAAAACATCATCCCAATTCACACCCGCAATTTCTAGACTTATAGCCTCATAATTTGCTCTTCCCAAATTAAAAATCTTCCTGTCCTCTCTGATTCTATCCTTTTCCATGATAATGCTAAAGGACAGGGAGCAGTGGTCACTGTCCCCCAGATGTTCACACACAGAGATTTGTGACCTGACCCGTTTCGTTACCTAATACTAGATCTACTATGGCATTACCCCTAGTAGGAATGTCAACATACTGTGACAGAAATCCGTCCAGGACGCACTTAACAATCTCTGCTCCGTCTAAACCACTGGAACTAATCAGTTGCCAATCAATATTAGGTAAGTTACAGTCACACATGGTAGCAACCCTGTTATTTTTGCACTTTTCCAAAATCTCTACATAGCACCATCCAGAGACAGAGAAGCAGTTTCAGTGACAGGTTACTATCAATGCAATGCTCCTCAGACAGGATGAAGAGGTCAATACTCCCCAATGCCATTAGGCTTTACAATTCTACCTCCAGGACTTAAGAACTTTTTAAAAGCTATTAATGCTTTTTGAGACGGTGATTTAGATGCATATCATATTTTTTTTACTGAGTTAAGTATTGTATGTAATTAGTTTTGCTGCAGCAAGTGTATGGGACATTGGAAAAATGTTGAATTTCCCCATGGGGATGAATAAAGTATCTATCTATCTATCAATCTGCTCCTCTGTATCTCTGCTGCTACCAGGGGATCTATAGAATACTCCCAATAGAGTAACTGCTACCTTCCTGTTCCTGACTTCTACCGATACTGACAGAGAAGATGATTCTGCTACATTACCCACCCTTTCTGTAGCTGTAATAGTATCCCTGACCAGTAATGCCCACCCCTCCTTTCCATTTCCCCTTCTCTATCCCTTTTAAAGCATTGAAATCCAGGAATATTGAGAATCCATTCCTGCCCTGGTGCCAGCCAAGTCTCTGTAATGGCCACCACATCATAATTCCATGTATGTATCCAAGCTCTCTGTTGATCTCCTTTGTTCCTGATGCTTCTTGCATTGAAGCACACACACTGTAGCCCTTCTACCTTACTACCTTTACACCCTTTATTCTGTTTCCCTTTCCTCAAAGCCTCTTCATAAGCTGGATCTGGCTTTACTCCAAGCACTATACTTGCAGCTCTGGCATGACATTTATCCTCCTCCACCTCACTAACTGCTCTAACACTCTGTATCCTTTCTCCCTGCAAATCTATTTTAAATCCCATGGAGCAGCAGTAGCAAAACTTCCAGCAAGATGCTAGTCCCCTTCCAGTTCAGTTCAGGGTAGTTAAGAAAGCTTATAGAGTATTAGGTTTCATAAGTCGAGGGATAGAGTTTAAGAGTCGCGATGTGATGATGCAGCTATATAAAACTCTGGTTAGGCCACACTTGGAATACTGTGTCCAGTTCTGGTCGCCACACTATAGGAAGGATGTGGATGCATTGGAAAGGGTACAGAGGAGATTTACCAGGATGCTGCCTGGTTTAGAGTGTATGCATTATGATCAGAGATTAGGGGAGACTGGGCTTTACTCTCCGGAGAGATGGAGGATGAGAGGAGACATGATAGAGGTATACAAGATATTAAGAGGAATAGATATAGTGGAAAACCAGCGCCTCTTCACCAGGGTACCACTGCTCGGTACAAGAGAACATGGCTTTAAGGTAAAAGGAAGGAAGTTCAAAGAGGATATTAGAGGATGGCTTTTTACTCAGAGAGTGGTTGGTGCGTGGAATGCACTGCCTGAGTCAGTGGTGGAGGCAGAAATTTAGGAGACTACTAGACAGATATATGGAGGAATTTAAGGTGGGGGGGGGTTATATGGGAGGCAGGGTTTAAGGGTTGGCACAACATTGTAGGCCGAATTTCCTGTACTGTGTTGTATTGTCCTATGCTTTATGAACTATTGGAACTAATCAGGTGCCAATCAATATTAGGGAAGTTAAAGTCACCCATGATAACAACCCTGCTATTTTTGCACCTTGCCAAAATCCCAATCTGCTCGTCCGTATCTTTGCTGCTCCCAGGGGGCCCATTGGATACTCCCAATAGTGTAACTGCTCCCTTCCTGTTCCTGACTTCTACCGATACTGACAGAGAAGATGATCCTGCTACATTATCCACCCTCTCTGTAGCTGTAATAGTATCCCTGACCTGTAATGCCATCCTTCATCCCTCCCCCCCATCCCTTTTAAAGCACTGAAATCCAGGAATATTGAGAATCCCTTCCTGCCCTGGTGCCAGCCAAGTCTCTGTAATGGCCACTATATCATAATTCCATGTTTGTATCCAAGCTCTCAGTTCATCACCTTTGTTCCTGATGCTTCTTTCATTGAAGTTCAGGTACTTTTTCCCCTTCTACCTTACTAAATTTACACGTTTTATTCTGCTTCTCTTTCTTCAAAGCCTCTTTATATGTCAGATCTGGCTTTACTCCATGCACTATACTTGCAGATCTCGCATGACCTTTATCCTGCTCCACCTCACTATCTGCTCTAATATTCTGGTTCCCCTCCCCCTGAATATCTAGATTAAACCCCCTGGGGATTCACTAGCAACCTTCCCACAAGGATGTTTGTCCCCATCCAGTTCAGCTGCAACCCGTCCGTCGGAACAGGTCTCACATTCCCTGGAACAAAGCCCAATTGTCAAGAAACATGAAGCCCTCCCTCCTGCACCAACTCCTTAGCCACGTATTTAGCTGAATTATCTTCCTTTTTCTGGCCTTACTAGCATGTAGCTGGTCCTGTCCTTCAACTTTGCACCTGACTCTCTAAATTTACTTTGTACGAACTCCTCCTTCTTCCTATCCACGTCATTGGTCCCTACATAGACCACGACATCCGGCTGCTCACCCTCCGTCTTGACAATACTGAGAACTCGATCCGAGATACCGTGGGCCCTGGCACCTGGGAGGCAACAGACCATCCAGGATTCTCGATCTCTTTCTCATCTGTCCCCCTAACTATCGAATCCCCAATCACTGCAGCTCTCCTCTTTTCCCTCCTTCCCTTCTGAGCCGAGGGTCCAGTCTCAACCACTGCAACTTGTCCCTGGTAGGTCGTCCCGACCAACAGTATCCAAAACGTTCTTACGTATAACGTAAGCGATCCCAACGTAGACCGCTGTGGAATACCACTAGTCACCGACAGCCTACCAGAAAAGTCTCTCTTTATTCTCACTCTTTCCTACCTGCTAAACAGTCATTGCTTTTTCAGTGCTAGCATCTATCATGTAACACCGCGGATCTTGACGTTTTTAGCAGCCTCATGTCTGAATTCTAAGAATCCAAGAACAGAACAGCTACCGATTCTACATTACCTATTCTGCTTGATAATCTCTGAAGGAGTTCCAAAAGCTTTGTCAAGCAAAACCTTCCCCTGAGGAAAACTTGCCGACATTTGTCAGAAAATATGTTGACTGTAATACTCGATTTAAACATCTTCCTAGACTCTGAAATCAGCCTAATTGTCCTGTCCTTTCTTCTGGCTCTCTCCCTTCCTGACAGTTTGAGTGACGTTTGCAATTTTCCATTTTTCCGGATCCATGCCAGATTCAATTGACACTTGAAAGATCACTATTGTTGCTTCCACAATCACGTGATCCACGTATTAGGACCCTGTTGGGGCATAATATCTTGTCCAGGAGACTTTTAAAACTTCAGGCTTCGATATCCAAAGAACCTTCTCTCTTCCAATGGCAACTTCACTCGCATTGTCCTTGACACTCTCGAATTTCTGACGTATTTCTTGTTCGTTTATTCTGTATTTTTGTATTCACCAGGTGGCCCTGTAATGCCACAAGGGGCCCCTCTGTTTATTGGATGAGGTCTCCCGATGTGAGCCAGGCTTTGGAAGCTTCGTTGTAGACATCTAGTCTGCTCAGATGACAGACTAGTGTTCCAGGGAGGGTCATGCTCCCCCATTTGTTAACTTATTCTCCTGTAGTAACTATGTCATAAGCTTTCTGAGTTGTTCTTTCCTTTAGGTGTAATGGCGTGTACTTCTTGTCAGAATGTATATGTTCACATGAGGTATGAATTCCGTTTTTTTTTTATGAAACTATATTATTAGAAGTGTTATCTGACTGTTTAGTATTTAACACCCTGGAAGAGGTTCCACTGCTAATGTAATGGTTTTTCTGTAGCAGGTGAATTTGGATTATGGTTAGCGATAACGGGTGTTTTCGAAAGTGAACTGGAACTTTTGTTAGGGTAATCGTGATTAGATGGAGCAAGGGTTCACAGTTGGTCAATATGTCACTTGGAAGAGTTAAGTTTAATTATAATTGGCCCTTTTGTTTTTTTTCTATCCTTATTTTCTCTTCTAAACCATATAACCATATAACAATCACAGCACGGAAACAGGCCATTCCGGCCCTCCTAGTCCGTGCCGAACTCTTAATCTCACCTAGTCCCACCTACCCGCACTCAGCCCATAACCCTCCACTCCTTTCCTGTCCATATACCTATCCAATTTTACCTTAAATGACACAACTGAACTGGCCTCTACTACTTCTACAGGAAGCTCATTCCACACAGCTATCACTCTCTGAGTAAAGAAATACCCCCTCGTGTTTCCCTTAAACTTTTGCCCCCTAACTCTCAAATCATGTCCTCTCGTTTGAATCTCCCCTACTCTCAATGGAAACAGCCTATTCACGTCAACTCTATCTATCCCTCTCAACATTTTAAATACCTCGATCAAATCCCCCCTCAACCTTCTACGCTCCAATGAATAGAGACCTAACTTGTTCAACCTTTCTCTGTAACTTAAGTGCTGAAACCCAGGTAACATCCTAGTAAATCGTCTCTGCACTCTCTCTAATTTATTGATATCTTTCCTATAATTCGGTGACCAGAACTGTACACAATATTCCAAATTTGGCCTTACCAATGCCTTGTACAGAGGCCCGGCCACTGTCACTTCCTCCAGGTAGGCTGTCCCCCCCAACAGTACTCAAACATGAGTACTTATTGTCAAGGGGTACAGCCACTGGGGTACTCTCTAGTACCTGCCCTTTCCCCTTCATGACCGTGAACCACCTATCTGCCTCCCGTGGCCCCGGAGTGACCACCTGCCTGTAACTCCTCTCTATCACCTCCTCACTCTCCCTGACCAGACAAAGGTCATCGAGCTGCAGCTCCAGTTCCCTAACTCGGTCCCTCAGGAGCTGTAGTTCGACACACCTGGCGCAGATGTGGACGTCCGGGAGGCTCGGAGACTCCAAGACCTCCCACATCCGACACCGAGAACAACAAGCTGCCCTCAGACTCATACTTCCCGAATAAATGAAAATAACAAGAACTAGAAGATAAGCCTACTGTGCCGTCTTCCGCCTAAGTCCTCTGAGCCCAAGCCCTACTCTCTGCTCCCGGCTCACTCCGCTGGCCGCAAACGAAGCTGCCCGCTGCTTAAGGCTGCGTTCTTTTTATATCTTCCCTCCTTCCCAGGCCTCCTTCACGTGCCTGCGCAGTCCCGCCTCTCAGAACTCCGATCTGAGAAGCAATTTGAAAATGGCCGCCGCCGCACTTCTTCTCAAAGCCTCGCTGTCCTCTTCCAAAAGAGAACTACCTCACTCCTTCTCTCCTTTTTATATCTTCCCTCCTTCCCAGGCCTCCTTCATGCGCCTGCGCAGTCCCGCCTCTCAGAACTCCGATCTGAGAAGCAACTTGAAAATGGCCGCCGCCGCACTTCTTCTCAAAGCCTCGCTGTCCTCTTCCAAAAGAGGACTTCCAAACCTTTAGTTAAGATTCATAAATATAATCCATTTCATCTTATGCCGCGTGCTGTCTATTATTTCTTGGCACTTACGTTATAACAGGGCAGCAAAGTACACAGCATCCACACTGAACGTGGTTTGCGGTGGGAGAGCTCTCTGAGTATCACAGGTTTGGCAACACCGGAGTGTATATTAATCTAGACTTACGCAGCCAGGGAAACCAGCAGGGTTTCATGCTATTCCTTAATGTCTGTTATTATTCTTCCCCTTCTGTCCTCGGTAATGTTAACCTAAGTGTGCTGGAGTGTACATTTTTCTTTCAAAAATTTCCTCTTTTGAGGTCTTATTTATCTTTGTAAGTTTTCCAGATTGATATCGAGCCGAAATTTGTTGTCAAACGATGAAGTTATTTAGAATATACCGGAAGTGTTTATTGCAATTGTTTTATGTTTACTATTGAGCTTTGTTTGCCAGATTTTCTTAAGCCTGAAGCAAATTCTGTGGAAAGTTTTGACTCTGTAGCAGTCGGATTTTTTTTTTTTTGCTTTGACACCTAGATACCTATATATTTCAGTGTCATCTATCTGTTGTATGGTATCATGCTAATCGGTTTTAAATTCGACTAACTCTATAACTTCTTTCTCGTTGTTTAATGTTCTGTACTTACCTTGTCCAGAGTAACATAGAAACATAGAAAACCTACAGCATAATACAGGCCCTGCGGCCAACAAAGTTGTGCCGAATATGTCCCTACCTGAGAAATTACTAGGCTTACCTATAGCCCTCTATTTTCCTAAGATTCATGAACCTACCTAAATATCTTAATAGACCCTACCGTATCCGCCTCCACCACCATTGCCGGCAGCACATTGCGCGCACTCACGCATATGTTCCTAATTTTCGAAAAGGGATCTGCTATTGTATTAATTGCTTTAGCTTTATTGGTGATGTAGCGTTTAATTTCAAATCGTCCAGGAAGGTGTGTTAAGGTAAGATCGCTTGGTTGTTTCTGATCTGAAACCCTATGCTTCTCCGATTCAGTCAATTGCAGAGCGTGTTCGCAGACAGTCCAAACCCTAATCGGCATTGAGTGTCGCCCGGAAAAATGCTTTGGTTTAATTTGAAACACGTGGGGAACCTGCACCACCGTCTTTTGTGCAGTCGAACATGCCGGGGTCATTCTTCACCGTGAGTCTACATGAGCGCACAGTTTCGCAGTCGGCATTGCTGCACGGAGGGTTTTTATCTGAGGTCGTTTCCTCAACTCCTGCCACTGGATCCGACCTGTGGATGGACAGTTCTACCCTGGACTCTACTCCAATAACAGACACTGAGCGTCATTACCTGGACAACAGAACAGGTGCAGCGGAAAAGCAATGACGACCAACCTGGGACTCTTAACGATGTTGATGCCTTCTCTCATTTGCTTAAGTGATTCAGGTTAATTTGGAAGCTTTGTGGAAAACTGTGAGGGGTCTCACATACTGTCCTCACAGTAGGCAAAGTAGGTGGCGGGTTCAGCTGCTGTCTGGATCCACTCATGTTTGTGATATTGATGTGGTGTCCTAGTTAATTAATGAGCTTCGGTTTGCACAATGTCGCTCCATTCGATGATGCAATACTTGCGGTTGGAATACTTAAAATCACGAGTTGTTTTTTCTTCTCCTGCATTGGCTGTTCTGGATAGCAACAGCACGTATCATTCCTCCATATATAGAGGCTCTGGACAAGCGCACACCCAATACAGCAAGTCGACACTGAGGTAAGCCGTAGCACTTAGCGTCTGGCAGTAGACAAGTGATTATGCTGCATGTATCGTGTTTTCTCTCTCTTTCTCTCTCACCCACTCTCCCTCCCCCTCTCTCTCTATGTCTCTCTGTCTTCTCTTTCTCTCACTTACTCACACCGTCTCCTACCTCTCTATCTCTGTTCCGGCTCCTTTTTCTCCTACTTCCTCCAGTATCCGTCTTACAATTTCATCTCTCTTTCTTTCTGTCTCTCTCCGCCATTCGTCCCTCCGTCTCTGTCCCCATTATGCAATATTCCGCACCCCAGCCGTCCGTTTCTACTAGAATATATGTATCCACCTGGAACTTTACCCTCCAATATTGTCTTCATCCCATCCAAAGAGACTCTGTATCAGACAAATCAGCATGCCGGAGATGTTTGTGAGGTTGAACCTGCGGCTCGGTTAATAATTACACCAGGATCACTGGGTCTACATGCATCTCTGTGATGTGTGCAGTTTATGGGAAGAGGGAGATCACGGTCAGTGGTGCTCAGGTCACAGCGACGTCAGCCCTTGAACTGAGGGGTGTCACAGGTTCTATTACCAAGGTTTCTGACCACACTCACCAGAGTGACGGTATGAGCGAAGGGCAGGGTGTGGGATGATGAAAGGGGATATGGAGCGGCTGACTGAGTGTGTGGGAAGGTGGCAATGGAAAACCCTGTGGATTATTATATGGGTGTCTACTTTTGTACAGAAGACAGAGTCATTATTAAATGAAAAGAGATATGTTGGTGGTGATGCCCAGTTTGAGAAACTGTTGCACCATACGCAGAGATGAAAGATAATCCTAGGGGAACAGACGCTGGCCCAGTCTATGGCTGGTACTTTCCTCCAGCAGGTTGATAACACAAGCGTCCAATTCCGCGCGGTTTTTTTTTTGCTAATGTATCCGCTGTATTCTGGACAGCTTTGGTGAAGATTCCCGAGGGAGGAAAACGGGTCTCTCTTTTGTTGGTAATCAGAATCAAAATCACAAAAAAAATGCTTGAGGATCTCAGCAGGCCAAACAACATCTATGAAAAAAGAAGTACAGTCTGAGTTTCGGGCTGAAACACTTCAGCAGGACTGGAGAAAAATAACAGCTGAAGAGTAGATTTAAAAGGTGCCGGGTGAGAGAGGGAAACAGGTGTTAGGTGAAACCTGTAGGGGGTGGGGATGAAGTAAATAGCTTGGAAGGTGAAAGAGAAAGAGGACCATATCAGACAGAAAAAATGGAGAGGAGCACCAGACGAAGGCGATGGGCGGTCAAGGAGATATGTTGAGAGAGGAAAAAGGAGATGGGTCATAGAAAGGAGAGCGTGGGGTCGGCGGATTGAAGGGCATTACTGGAAGTTTGAAAAATCGATGTTGAGTTCATCAGGGTGGAGGCCACCCAAAAAGATTAGAAGATGCTGTTCCTCCATCCTAAGTGTGCCCTCATCACAACTGAGGTGGAGACCATGAATGGACTCCGCAATGGGAATGTGAAGTGCAATTAAAATGGATGACCACTCGAATTAAAAGGCTCATTCTGAGAGTATATGCGGCAGTGATGGAGATATCCAGAGAAGGGTATGGCGCTTTTGCATCCAGAAGGGTTGAACGAGGTATAGCTCCTCTCTCCCTCCCCACCCCCGCTCCTATCCATACGGATCAGGCAGATAGACCAACAGATTGGTAAAACAATGAATCGATAGGTCAGTGGATAGGCAGATAGACACGCACCAATGGGCAAAGTCTCAGCAGCATGGAGTCAGCGAGGATGTTTTCCCTGTCTCAGATGTTTTGAATCAGGGACCTGCTCCATCATCCGGGGATGACATTGGCAATCAATCTCAGAATGAAGTGTATCATCGTTGACATATTCGGTGCAATTCCTTGTTCTGTTCCAACTGCACAGCCTGAGACTGAAAAATTGTAAATTGTAGTGAATGAATACTTAGGGCAGACATGAGCTGTCGGGGAAGGAAGGGGAGCGACATTAGATGAAGTACATTTCATTAGAACTGAGGAAGGAGAGAAACGCAAGTTGGTCTGGGCTGCTGAGAAGGTGGGAAGGCGCTTTAGAAATGAAATATCTCTGCTCGGTTGAGATTTGACTGAATTGGTTTGTCTCATGTACGAGGTACAGTGCAAAGCTTATGTTTACGCTCAGCACCAAACTCTCTCCTTGTGTCCGACCAGCCCGGCCCTCAACCAGCTCTTACACCTTTCTTACCGCGTTCGTCCACTTCCACTTAATCACTTTTCCTTTCCCGCTTATTCTATCGCATCTCCTCCTTCCGCATCTCTCTAACAGAAACTCTGCAGGCTTTCTGTATTTTCCTAGCGCGGAGTCGTCTACCTGATGTGTTCTAAGCAATGGAGGGTATGGATAGTTCACACAGTGGGAACGTTATCCCATGTTTCAATATCAACTAATATAGATTTAAGAGGCGGGTTGAGAGGCTCACCAGGATAGTAAAGTGACCGGAAACAACTAGGGCTAGCTCTGCTGGTGGCGAGGATGCAAACTAGACTGCGCTGCGGCGGAGTGGGAGGGATAGTGGTTGGATAGAGATACTCTGGCACTCCATCCTCAGTCGAGGTGAACCAACTAAAACTGTGGCATTATAGCCAATTTACGAAATCTTTATCAATACAATACAATACAATACAATACAATACAGGGTGAGAAGGCACTTCAAATGAAACATCTCTGCTCGTTTGAGGTTTGACTGAATTGGTTTATATCATGTATGATATACTTTTACACTCCGCACGAAACACTCTACTTCTCTCTGACCAGCCCGACCCTCAACCTGCTATTACACCTTTCTTACCGTGTTCGTCCACTTCCAGCCAATCACTCTTTCTCTCCCGCCTATTCTCTCGCACTCCCTCCTTCCACACCTCTCTAACAGAAACATGGCAGGCTTTCTGTCTTTCCCCGGCATGGAGGAGGCTGCCTGAGGTGTTCAAACGGATGGAGGACAAGGATGGTTCACACAGTGGGAACGATATCCCATGTAGCAGAGGTATCAATAGCACATGATATAAATTTAAGAGGCGCGGAGAGAGGCTCACCAGGATTGTAAAGTGACCGGAATCAACTAGGGCTCGCTCTGCTGGTGGCGAGGATGCAAACTAGACTGCGCTGCAGCGGAGTGGGAGGGATAGTGGTTGGATGGAGATACTCTGGCACTCCATCCCCCAGTATCGAGGTGAACCAATTAAAATTGTGGCATTGTAGCCAATGTACGAATTATTCCTCAATACAATGATGTTGAGTACTAGAACTGGCTCGGCGGGCCGTTGGGCTGTTTGCAGTATAACCCTGTGAATGGCCTTATGTCTGTGGCAAATACTGGATAGTGACTGTTTCTGTTTCTCATAGGGTAACCATGCTGCCTGTGTTTCTGCTTGTCTCCTCGCTGACCAGCGTGGAAGGCTTGAGCAAAGGGTAAGACATGAGCAAAATTCCTTTCCTTCTGCAGTCGCACATCTGCCGCTGTGTCTCAATCCCTTGTATCCCTGCCCAGTGCTGCCTCCGTGCCCTGCCCCGCCTCCCTCCTTCTTCAGTTTTTCTGGACGAACCTCCCTGAGTAGTTGGATTAAACATGTGTACCAATCAGTAACGGTAGACACTCGGCAATATACAATATGAGAGCTACGAACCGAGCTCCTTTCAAAAAATACATTACGCTCCTCTCCAACATGGCGTCCTTCTGCAAACCAGCTTCCCACCAGATAGCATCCTGCATGTTTAGCGCACGGCTCTTAACGTCATACCTTGTTACACTGTCGGGTTGGATCTGAGAGCCCTTCTCTTCTGATGGCACACATCAGAGAATCCACAGTTTTGTGGAATGTGTGGGATGCTTGTTTGCATTGTCTATTGTGTTTCTGATTCTCTCATTGTGTTTTTGCTTCCAGTCGTTGCTTGGGATATGATGTCCTCTGCACCACTGCGGATTATGAGGTAATGTGATCACTGACTATGACTTTTTGCTTCCTGCTTCCCCCGGACGTCCCTTATCTCCTTCAACCACATCCTTTCCGCCACGTGCAGATCCCCGTCCACGTCATCCTTCCTCAGGCCGTAGGGACGAATTGTCTCCGCTCCTCCGTCATTGGTTCTGAACTATGGAGCTGATTATCCCTCAGCACCGGGGAGTCAGACGTAGCTGGAGAATGGCAGCCAGCTGACTTCCCACCCTGGCCCCTCCGCCCCCTGGGAGGGAAGGCTGAAGGGTAAATTAAAGACGATATGTACGATGTGCCATTTGGAGAGATTACAAAGGAGCTTTACAAGGATGTTTACTGAATTAGTGGGCCCGTGCTCTGGTAAGAATCTGCGCACACTCGGAATGTTTTCTTTGCAGCGGTGTCTTTGCACCTCTTTCTTTGAGGTGATGTCAGTAAAGGTTTAAAGTTTTGAGAAGGAACGCTGGCATGTGTTTTACTTGAGAGGCGGTAATAGCAAAGAAGTATGTAGGAGGCCGTCAATTGCGATGTTTTTTGTTTGTACGTGGAAGGACTTCAAAAACAACATGTTAAGAACACAAAACTTCTGTGTGCTTGTCAGCACAATAGGGAAGGGCAACAAGTGTAGGGAAACTTCATTTTCAAAAGTTATTGATGCCTTGATTAGGAAAAAGAAAAGAATGTACGTCACAGGTATGGCCAGGTAGGAACCAATGAGGTGATTATGGAGCATAGGAATTACAAAAAAACATTTGAGAAAGGATTCAGGAGGGCTAACGTAGGCAGAACAAGCAGACAAGATGAATCCTAAGCGATTATACAGAAATGTTAAGAACAAAGAGATTGCTAAGGACCAAAATTTAACCCTGGAAGATTAGAATCCATGTGTGGACCCAAGACAGATGGGGGAGATCTTAAGTACCTTTTTATGCATTTATTTTTTCCCAAAGCTGTGTACATGGGTTCTATGGAAGTGAGGTAAAGCTGCAGAAACATCATGAATTCTGTACAGATTACATATGAAGAGGTGTTTTCTACCCTGAGGCATACCAGTGTGGATAAATACGTAGGATCTAACAATGTGTTCCCTCGGACACCACAGGCAGACAGCTCAGAAATTGCTTGGTCCTGAGCAGAAACATTTAAAACATCCTTTGCAAATGGAGAGATATCAGAGGATGGGAGGATAGCCAATGTTATTCCACTGTTTTTAAGGCTTTTAACATAAACCACGAAATTATAGGCCGGAATTTCTGACATTACTTGATGAAATGTTACTGGAAATTATTACAAGGGACCTGATGTAGAAGTATTTGGATAGACGTTGACTAATTAAGTACCGTTGGCATGGCCTTGTGCCTGGTACATTATTTCTAACGAGGTTATAGAGTTTTTCGAGGAAGTTACCAGGGAAATGGATGAAGGCAAGGCATTATAGGAGAAGCTCTGTGGGAGAAACCAATAGTGGCAGAAGATGGTTGTCTCTCAGACTGGGGCCTGGGAGTATCGATGTGTTGTAGACTGAGCTGTGTTCTTTGTTGTTTTCATCCATATATATCAACGCGACTGATGATAATGTGGTTAACTGGATCAGCAAAATACCGATGATACCATGTCGGGGGATATAGTGGACAGCGAGGAAGACTGTCTTGGCTTCCAGTGGGATATACACCTGCTGGCAAAATGGTCTAAATATGTCAGGAAGAACTTAATGCAGAGAAGTGCGAGGCTTTACACTTTGACAGGACTAAACACAATGCGTCTTAAACGGCGAACGTCAGAACACTGAAGGAATACGGTGAATAATTCATTGAAAGTGTCGCCATGTGTAGATGGGGTCGTGGTGGAACCGTTCAGCACATTGACCTTCATTAATTAACATATTGAGTACAGGAGATGAGATGTTGTGTCAAATAGACTGAGAAACAGCTTCTACCAGAGCTGTGGCCTCCATCACACCACTCCCACAGAACAATGATTGAAAATGTGAGCACACACATGCATACACAAGGACTCAAATACTTGCACATTGTGCATTACTGTGATATTCTGGTGCTGCTGTGACTTATTTTTTGCTACTTATCTATTTAATACTTTTTTTATTACTGTCTTGTTTTTACCTACCACTTTATTTAATTGCCTGAGAGGAAGCTAAACAGAGTTTCTTTGTACCTCTGTATAATGACAATAAAGATCATTCAGAGGTGTTTCAGACGTTGGTAAATCCCAACTTAGAGTATAGGCTGTAATTGTGTTCACCTACATACAGGAAAGGTGTAAATAAGATTGAAAGAGTACAGTGAAAATTTACAAAGATATTGCACTATAAGGAAATATTGAAAAGGCTTGGTCAGTACTTCTTAGAAGATAGAAGATTGAGAGTGGTGTTGAAAGATGTTTACAACATTACGAGTGATGTACATTGGACCAATACAAGCAGGCTTTTCCCACTGGTGTTGCGTGGGACTACAACCAGTATCCTGGGTCGAGTGTGAAAGTTGAAAAGTTTAAAAGGAACATGAGGGGAAACCTCTTCACTCAGAGGATCGTGAGAGTGCGGAATGAGCGACCAGCACAAGTGAGGCATGAAAACTCAATCTGAAAGTTTAAAAGAAGTTTGGATTGTTACATGGATGATCGGGGTATGGAAGTCATTAGTCTCGGTGCAGGTCGATTGGAGTCGCAGTTTAAATGGTCATTGCATGGATTAGATGTGCTGAAGTGCTTGTGATGTATTTCTCTAGGTCTTCATGAGATTGTAGGACAAGGTTTTTCACCCCGAGTGCGCTGAATGCTTGGAGTGTCCGACCTGTGTTGTTAGACCATAAGGCCATAAAATATAGGAGCAAAAGTAGGCCATTCTATCGAAACTGCTCTGCCATTCAAACATGGGCTGATCCAATTCTTCCAGTCATCCCCACTCCCGTACTTTCACCCTATACTCTTCGATGCGCTGGCTAATCAAGAACCTAGCTATCTGTGCCCTAAATACACCCAATAACTTTGCCTCCACAGCTGCTTCTGGCAACAGATTCCACAGATTTACCACCATTGGCTCAAGTAGTTCCCCACATTATATTTCAAAAAATATGTCCTACAATTCTGAAGTCGTGCCAAACTTTCCAAGAATCCTCTATCGAGGGAAATAACTTTGCCATATCTTCTCTGTTCTGGCCTTTTAACATTCTAAATATTTCTACAAGATCTCCCTTCATACTCCTGAACTCCAGGGAATACAGCCCAAGAGCAGTCGGACCTGTCTCACATGTTAACCCTTTCATCCCTTTCATGTTGGTGGAGACAGATACATTAGAGATTTTTCTGAGGCGTACAGATAGGCACATGAAGGAAAATGGTAGGGTCTGGACAATGCCGAAATGCCTGTTCCTCTACTTCTCTATGTTCTCCGTTCTATGTTCGATCTGACACAGGTACATTGTTGCAGACAGTAAATCCGTCATTTTCATTTGCGCCTTAAACATTCTGAGGATGTGCTAAGGTAGTTCGCATGCCAACATATCTTCGGGTGCCAACATATCTTGCCCACAAATGACTATCCATGACAATGCGTCCTTGTATGATGGGAGGGCACAAGAGTACCCGGAGGAAACCCACGCGATCACGGGGAGAACGGAGAATTCTTTACAACCGAGAATGATGATGTGGATGGCGGGGAATTGAACCCATTTGCGAGTGCTATAAAACTGTACGTTGGTTGTTACAATACGCTGCAGCCTTGCCAGGGTACCTTCCATCGACGAAGGGACTGTTGATACATGTGCGCATTACTGAGTGTATCTGTTCAGAGGAACTTCTGCCACTTTAAGCCCTTACTTGTGCCATAATATTCTATCTGTTGCTATACTCACATCGTTCTGCCTCGTCACATGCTATCCTTGCTCCTCAATCCCGAAACGCACATCACCGAAAAGTTCTTACAACACCTTACAGTAAGAACTCCATCCTCTGTCAACAGTTCCGCCGTTACAATGAATCGGTCTGGGTTGGAATACACGCCAGCGAGCTCCATGTTGTTTTGTTGGATGTGGTACCCCTGCACCTCTATTTCCACTTGAAGAATTCGGAAGGTAGGAGAATGCACAATCTTAACCGTATAAACATATAGCAATTACAGCACAGAAACAGGCCATCTCGGCCCTTCGCTTATTATCACCTAGTACCACTGCCCCACACTCAGCCCGTAACCCTCCATTCTTTTCCTGTCCATATACCTATCCAATTTTACTTTAAATGACAATACCCAACCTGCCTCTACCACTTCTACTGGAAACTCGTTCCACATAGCTAACACTCTCTGAGTAAAGAAATTCCCCCTCGTGTTACTCTTAAACGTTTGCCCCCTAACTCTCAACTCATGTCCTGTTGTTTGAACCTCCCCTACTCGAAATGTAAAATGTTTATCCATGTCATCTCTATCTATCCCCCTCATAATTTTAATTACCTCTCTCATGTACCCCCTCAACCTGCTACGCTGCAAAGAATAAAGACCTAACTTGTTCAAACTTTCCCTGTAACTTAGGTGCTGAAACCCATGCAACATTCTAGTAAATCTTCTCTGTACTCTCTCTATTTTGTTGATATGTTTCCTATAATTCAGTGACCAGAACTGTACACAATACTACAAAATCGGCCTTACCAATGCCTTGTATAATTTTAACATTACATCCCAACTCCTATACTCAATGCTCTGATTTATAAAGGCCAGCATACAATAAGCTTTCTTCACCACCCTATCCACATGAGATTCCACCTTCAGGGAACTATGCACCATTATTCCTAGATCATTCTGTTCTACTGCATTCTTCAATGCCCTACCATTTACCATGTCTGTCCTATTTTGATTATTCCTACCAAAATGTAGAACCTCTTACTTCTCAGCATTAAACTCCATCTGCCATCTTTCAGCCCACTCTTCTAACTGGCCTAAATATCTCTGCAAGCTTTGAAAACCTACTTCGTTATCCACAACGCCACATACTTTAGTATCATCTGCATACTTACTAATCCAATTTACCACCCCATCATCCAGATCATTAACGTATATGACAAACAACTTTTGATCCAGTACAGATCCCTGAGGCACACCACTAGTCACCGGCCTCCAAACTGACAAACAGTTATCCACCACTATTCTCTGGCATCTCCCATCCAGCCACGGTTGAATCCATTTTACTACTTCAATATTAATACCTAACGATTGAACCTTCCTAACTCACCTTCTGTGCGGATCCTTGTCAAAGGGCTTACTGAAGTCCATATAGACAACATCCACTGGTTTACCTTCGTCAACCTTCCTCGTAACCTCTTCAAAAAAAATCAATAAAATTTGTCAAACATGACCTTTCACGCACAAATCCATGCTGACTGTTCCTAATTAGACCCTGTCTATCCAGGTAATTATATTTACCATCTCTAAGAATACTTTCTATTAATTTACCCACCACTGACGTCAAACTGACAGGACTATAATCGCTAGGTTTACTCTTAGAACCCTTTTTAAAAAATGGAACCACATGAGAAACACGCCAATCCTTCGGCACCATCCCCGTTTCTAATGACATTTCAAATATTTCTGTTAGAGCCCCTGCTATTTCTGCATGAACTTCCCTCCTGGTCCTAGGTAATATCCTGCCAGGAACTGGAGATTTATCCACTTTTATATTCCTTAAATGCGCCAGTACTTCCTCTTTAATCGTCATAATTTTGATGGAATCAGCAAGAATATGCCGACTGTTAACTGGGACAGGCTGTTTCAGGCACATATGTATTTGATAAGTTGGACGCTTTGAAAATTGTCATTATGAGAGTGCAATACTTGTAAGTAAAAGGTAAAGATGGCAAGTGTAGAAAATCGTGGCTATCTAGAGATGTGGAGACACTGGGTAAGAACAACTGGAGATGTATATCACATGTAAGCAAGTATGACAATCATATGTATTTATGGAGTGACCTTAATGCAATGGAACACATAAAAAGGAATCAGGAGCACCAATGGAAGGCATGAGTTTTCTCAACAGACAGGTAAAGGGGAATGATCGGGGATACTATATATATGTTAAGGGTAAAAGCATTGCAAAGGACGAAGCTTAGTCCTCTGGAAAAAAAACTTATTGTTATTCCATGTGTGGAGTCAAAAGAAGTGGGGAGATCATAAATGAATTTTCTTTTTCATCTGTATTTAGTCAGCAGACGGCTGCAGAGTTAAGAGCACAGAGGCAAAGCGGCAACATCTTCACAGAGGAGGACGTGTGCGTTGCCGTGTCGCAACTTAGGGATGCAAGTGGAAACATTACCGGCGTGTTAGAAGAGATAGTCAGCAGTGGCAGATGATACGTATGACTGGAGTATAGGTTATGTTGTTGCTGTCATCATAAAGCAGGAAACTATCAGTACTAATAGTGGTAAAATTAGTTGAAGGTATTCAAATGATAATGGATACTGGATGCTTAAGTATTTGTTTTGACATCGAGGACATTACCACTAAAGTTGATGAAAGCAAGGCTATGGACATTGTATACATGGATTTCAGTATTCCAGTTGAGAAGGGCCCACGTGGGCGTTTGGTCAAGAAGTTTCGATGCATTCAAGATTAGGTAGTAATTTGAATTAGACACTGGCTTTGCGCAGCAGCGAAGTACATTGTTGCCTCTCTGGCTGGAGACGTGTGACTAGTAGAGAGCCGTAGGGATTGATGCCGTGTCCGTTGTTGTTTGCCATCTATCTAAGGGATCTGAATGATCATGTGGTTAACTCGATTAGTAAAATTCAGGGACCACACTAAGATCGGGTACATAGTAGACAGTGAGGAATACTGTCATGGCCTGCAGCGGGATTTGGGCGAGCTGGAAATTGTGTTTAAAACGGCAGATGGAACTTAATTCAGTCAAGTGCAAGGTTTTTCACTTCGGCCAGACCAACCATGGTAGGTCTTAAATGGTGACAGACAAGGAACTGAGGAGTGCGGCAAAATAAAGGGATCTGGGAGTGCAGGTCCATAATTGATTGAAAGTAGCATCACAGGTTGATTTGGTAGTAATGAAAGATATTTGTACGTTGGTCTTAATAAATGGAAGTATTGAGTAAATGAGATGGGGAGTTATATTTGAGTTGCCGAAACTGAGATATAAACAAGTTTCAAAGAGGAGAAAAGAAATTTTAAAGGAATTCCTGGGTCTTGAGGACCGTACCTATAAGGGAATATTGAATTAGTTAGGGCTTTAAACCCTGGAATAGAGAATATTTAGAGGAAATTTCATAAAAGTTTAAAAATTATGATGGGTGTAGATAAGTTGAACCATTCAGATGTTTTCCACTGAGGCTAGGTGGGAATACAAGCAGAGGTTAATTGTGAAAGGTGAAAAGTTTGATGGGATCCGTCTTCACTCAAAGGTTATGGCAATGTTTATTGACCTGACAGCAGAAGTGGTGCATGCGAGCTAGTCTTCAAAGTTTAAGTGAAGTTTGGATACTTACATAGAATGGAGAGGTATAAAGGGTTAAGGTCCTGTTGCTGCTCGATGATAGCAGGCAGTTGAACACGTTCAGTAAGGAGCAGATAGGCCGATTGGCCACTTCTGCGTTGTTCTCTTCTATGACTCGATGACTCCATGACTCAGAATGAACTGGATGAGGCAGTGTAAGTTGCGATATTAAGCTTGCAGATGACA
Source organism: Hemitrygon akajei (assembly GCF_048418815.1). NCBI lineage: Eukaryota > Metazoa > Chordata > Chondrichthyes > Myliobatiformes > Dasyatidae > Hemitrygon > Hemitrygon akajei. Next base: position 48,863 of record NW_027331981.1, on the reverse strand, counting down.
AGAAGCTTTGCTGACTTGGAGATATTGTAGAGGATTGTTGTAGGCTGCAGTAGAACAATGACAGGATATTACGGTAGGCTGTCAAATGACAGGTGTTGTTCAAGCCCAACAACAGTGAAGTTAGCTTGCAGAAGGAAATTTGGGATCCACACCATAGATCCATCAAACCTGCAGCAGAAATTGACATGGTTATTGAGAAGGCATGTGTCATGTTGCCCAGGGTGGTGGCATAGGCAGACACAATAGATCACTTAGGAAACTCCATGATAAGCATATGGAGGTCTCTGTGGGAGTGAAGATTCAGATTGATCTTAAAATAGGTTATAATGTTGTCACAACATCGCAGAACCTAGGGTTTTAAATTGAAACTAACGCTTTAGTATATTAGTGTTTCCAAAGAAATGTATGAAGTAATATAATATTCTACAACACTCTTAGGGATGGAGATCCAATTGACTGGACAAGTTCTCGTTTCACTGTCCAGGCTTAGAGTGCTTGCAATCTATCTGATGCTTCCCGAAGAGCTCTGGGACAATCCTCCAACACCAACCAACCCACGAGTGAGTACCAGATGAAAGCTGACAATACGTTGTATTGTGTCTGACTACTCCCCCCCACCCCAATCTTTAGATGGGCAGGTGTTCAGGAATGAGTCCTGTAGAACCGTCTGATGGTTGTTTTCCAGGAGGGTATGGATTCAGCACTTCAAGACTCTGTTGGTGTCGATTATGAAGGAACAGTTTTGGGGGTAATTAAATGCACACAGTACAAAAGGACTAGCATAGCATGCTGAACTTAACGGGAGATCATGCCTGACAAATATGTAGGTATTCTTTGAGGAAACGACAGGCCAGTCTGAAAGAAGGCGAGGAAGTTTATGATACATCAATGTATGTGAATCTGAACAGTTAGCCATGGTGGGTGTGTTTCCAACCAATTGTTTATGTCGCTGGATATTGAAGGGACAGGAGGTGTAGAGACTGCAGGCGAAAGCATTGCAGGTCCAGAAGCTGGGCGGCGAGTGGAACTGCAAAATGATCTCAGATATGAACTGACACCTGATTGAATGGAAGAACAGGATCAAGAGAGGAGGGCTGGTGAATCGGAAATTCCCTGTTCCCATCTTACGGTGTTTGCATCTCTCAGGTGTTCATCACTCGTTTCCCAATGATGGATGTGTTCGTCAGGTTTATCCGTGGGTTTCGCTTTACCAACGCAAGTGATTTCAACCGCTCGCTCACTGAGCAGAATGCCCATGTCAACAATTCCAACTTCTTTGTGTATTCCTGCTTTGGGTAGGTCATAACGCGACAGGTTTATTTGGTCTTTTGTGTGATCAGTGGCCAAAGGGCTGAGGATCTTCTCTCACAAGTGTTTTCTAGAAGGAAGATTACCCGGCAGCCTATTCAACACTTTTCTAGAATGTGCTGGGGACAGCCCTCAGGTGTCACCATGTTTCCAGAGCCAATATATCATGCGCACAGCTTCCTCTTCCGAACCCACAGTTTCCCTATATCCAATGACAGCAGAATGTCTCCATAGAGGACAACAACACTCCCGTTTCGTAAGGAACACTTACTCCGAGGGTGAATCCATCACTCCCACCACATCACCAATAGCAAACGTCTTAAACCCCATGTAGATACAGCACCGGAAAATGAAACACAAAATTTCACCCAGGTTAGCCACCAGCCTCTCTTCTCAAGAAAAAACTCTGAATGTAATTGCTGGTCTTCCGAGCCAACGGAATGTGTAAAGCAAAGCCACCATGTAGTGTCCCGTTTTGTACGCCCAGACACAGGTAGCCCGCATCTTTGTCCCGCCTTCCTGAAAAATTACATTATGTACTTTTGGATTCAGACCATTATCACTGTCCCATCAAAAGACAACACCTCACATGAAGGCACCATGAATCCCCGTGTTGTGCGAGGCGGCATTGTGTACGTCCTGCTGAGCGAGCAGTGAACGAGGTCTCCGGGTTCACCTCGCTGCACACGACTGAGGCTTCCTCAGATTCTGGCGCAAAAAAACAATTAACGGCCAAAGGCTCGGATTTGGCGAGTACGTGCATGTGGAAGATTGTCTCTGTGAGCGAGGCGAAAAATAAATCCGAGGGAATTTATCTTTAGGGCGCTCACACTAACAGAGGGGTGGAAACTGTCCGGGGGTGATGACCCTCTCCTCACGCTGCTCTTCCAAAGGGAAGAGACCGTTTGAACAGGGGTGCTCGACTCTAAAAGTGAATGCCAGAATGTGGTTTGATTACAGAACCCTGCAATAAATTCTTAAGCTTTTCAAATTTTCCTGACAGATTTCTCAGTCAAGATCTCCCCTGTACAAAACACTGCTGGCCTGAGACTGTTTTATCACAAGATACTCCAAAGTTTCACCCTCAATAATGACTCAAAAATCTCATCAGCAGGTAGCGATACATGGCTGATTTATAATTAGTTTTCGATAAGATCATGAGATGTGGGAGAAGTATTGAACCATTCGGCCCATCGAGACTCTCCACCATCTTGTCTTGCCTCATTTGTTATCCCGCTCACCTGCTTTCACCTGTTCAATCCCTTTGTCACCTTTAAGGATCAAAATCTGATCAAACTCCACCTTAAATAAAATCACAAACATGGCCTTCACATCCATGGCAATGAATTCTTCAAATTCAGCATCTTCTGATCCTCATGTGCTGTGCTGTACTACAACATGTTCTATTAAGGTGGGGGGTTATATGGGAGGCTGGGTTTAAGAGTCGACAACAACATTGCGGCCGAAGGGTCTGCACTGTTCTGTACTATGCTATCTTCTATGTTCTAGCGAAAGGAATTCTTCATCCTCTCTTAGGCTAAGCACTCTGCTCCAATCCCCAATCCCCCTTAGGAAACGTCCTCTCTCCAGCTACTCTGACCAGGCCATTCAATGGTCCATGGTTTTCCAGCTCATTCTTCAAAACTACATCTATCGTTGAGCTGAGAGTCTCTCGCTAACTTTATACCTTCATCTTATCCTTGAAACAGTCTGTAGCTTTAGATAAAAGAGTGTAAATGGATGTGGAATGCTCTGTGTGCGAGCGGGGCGGTAAATGAACCAGAGCTGCTGCAGTATTGGTTGGGTGTCCGTCCCTACGGAATGGTGGGAACGCTCTGGCGCTGTCAGATAGAAGGTTCGCTTTTCACACTGCTCCTCCGAGGGGTGAAACGGTGTGAAAGGCTACACTGTATGTCCCGAGAGAGAAGCTCGGTCAGTGTTCCAGAGAACTCTGCGGTTCAGGCATCAATAGAGGGAAGGAAATTGGTGGGGTTGTTGAACTTGATGTTGACTCCTCAGCGGTCAGTGTGCCAAGAGGGACGGTGGGCTGGTATCCCGGCGCTGCTGCTGAGCATCTTTGGAAGGGTTCAGGCGTCGGGTGGCAGTGATAAGGGAAGTGTTGGTCACAGTTTACTGGTTGATGTGCGGTCTCTAATTCTTTATTTGTTTTTTCCACAATCACGATTAGGGAGCCAAGGGTGTTCCGTCATTTGTCGCAAGGGTAAGTGCAGGGGTATGTTGTGACTGTGATCGGGTCAGTTAATGAATCAGAGACGCTGCGGTATCAGGTGGGTGTTCATGCTGACGGTCGGTCAGAAACAGAAAATATAGAACACTAGACCTCTATGTTTGCCCTTTGGTCCCTGATTGTTGCCGACTCAAGACCTTCATTCCTACAGAGCCGTCTTTATTTTTCTAATATCCACATGTCTAAGAGTTTCTTAAATGTACCTGATAGATTTGTCTCTAACAGGACTCCTGACACCGCGTTCCACACACCCACCATTATGTGTAAATGCATACGCCAGGCAGCCCCTATACCTCCGTCTAAATACTTTAAAATTATATCTCCTGATAGTTATTTCCACACTGGGAAAAATGTCTTTGGCCATCCACATGACCTATGCCGTTTAACTTGTACAACCCTATGCAGTCGCCTTTCACCCACTTCGCTCTAAAAGGAAAAGCCATAGCTCGCTAAACCTATCCTCATATGAATATCCCTCTAGTCTAGGCAGCATACTGGTAAATCTCCGTTTTTCAGCTTCAAAAGCTGTTACATTCTTTCTGTAATGAGGCGACCAGAATTGAGCACAATATCCCAAGTTTAAATGAGTGGCAAAGTTACTCGCGGCTTTGAACTCAACCCCTCGACGATTGAGGCCAACATCTCATACAGTTTCTAAACAACCTGTTCAACTTGCGCATCAACTTTGATGAGTCTATGAGCGTGAAACTAAAGATGACTCTGTTCTTCCACTCTGATAATGAACCTGTCATGAACCCTGCATCTTGCGTTCAAATTAGACTTTGCAAAGTGTATCGCTTCACACTTTTCCACATTGAGCTCAGAGTTTGCCAATTCTCAGCCCAACTTTGCATTCCTCATTGCCCTGTTGTAACCTACATCACAATCCACACTATCCCGAAATGTCATCTGGAAATGGAACAGCCTAATCACCCGCTTCCCGACCAGATTTCTGCGGAACTCCACTGGTCACCGACCTCCAAGCGAAATACCCTCCACCTGCTACCACACTCTGTATTCATGGGGTAAGCTAGTTCTATCTAAAGGAGCCACGTTTGTCTGCCGCCCATAGCTGAGAAAGTTTTCCTAAAATCTTCATCAGTGTGTTTTGTCTAATAATTAAGAATTTGATTCCGTTCCTGAGACATGTCCTGCCTCTCTCACAACCGTGATCAGACTATCCTTCTTCAACTGTCCAGAAATACTGTCGAAATATATCCTCCAACAGTTTGACCGCACGTACGTTGGGCCTACTGGTCTGTAATTCCCAGCTTTTTCCCTGTTTCTTTCCCTGGTCAAACGAATAAATGCTGGCAGCGTCCAATCCTCTGATACTATCGCAATAGCCAGATGACATAGAAAGGTCATTACCGAAGATGCAGCAGTATCTTCCGTCCCTTCCTGCAGAAAACTGGGATACATCCCCTCCGGCAATAGGAATTTCTGTATGGTAATGTTCTCAAAAATTTCAGCTCATCCTCTTTCAAAACATCGATATGTTCAAGCATATCAGCCTCTTCTACATCATGCTCACATTTGAAAAATTCCCTCTCAATTGTGAACACTGAAAGAAAATATACATTAAGGACCTTCACTATCTGGGCCGACCTCAGGCGCATATTTCCTCTGTTATTCCTGATTGGTCCTACGCAGTCATCCGTCTGATCTTCACATAGGTGTAAATGGTCTTTGGGTTTCTAAGCTCCTGCCTGGCTAACTTGTAGTTCATTTGAAACTTCTCTGATCCCTGCTTCCTAAATCTTAAGTCTGCTTCTTCCTCTCTCTGGACTATCTCTTGACAACCATGACTCCTTTACTCTACCATCGCCGACCCTGTCTCAATGGGACAAATTATCCAGAAGAACGAGCTAGCTCTTCCTTAAAAAAAAATTCCACATTTCAGTTGTGCATTATCCTGTGTATATCTCTTCTCAATTTACATTTCCAACTTCCTGAGTAATAGCATCGTAATTCGCTCTCCCACCAATTAACTAATTTATAATACCATCTCTTCCTATCCTCATTCAATGCCAGGGTAAAGAATAGGAGTTGTGGTCACTGTCTGTGATAGGAGGTCTGGCAGTATCGCATCGGGAAATATGGCAGATGACCTGGTTCATTGGTCTAATATGGCGTTTCCTTCAGATGCACTGCCACTAATGAGTCAGAAATCACTTATGGGTTCCTCGAACAGATTCTGCCATTCTAAACCTTTTTCTCTAAGGAGGTTCTCTAAGGGAAGTTAATGTCACAATAATAAACATCTTTATGCTTACATATTTCCAAAATCAATCTCCTGAATTGTTCCTCGGTCGTTGTTTGGCTATTTAACTGGTCCGTCTACTTCATACTTCCAATAGCATATCTACTCTTCCGGATTCTGCCTCCATTCACGTTGACTCACTGAATGATCCGATCACGACTCCTCCATTTGTGCTGCTGTGAGATTATCCGACTCTTGCATTTTTCCCCCAGTCCCGTTTGAAACAGTGAAAGACTGGAACATCCAGAAGCGATTCCTGCCCTTGTAACACCAAAGCCTCAGTTATGTCCATAACTCTGTAGTTCCATGTACTGAGCCGCTCTCGAAATACATCTCCCTTGTTCCCACACTTCTCACATTGAAATCTGCGCAGTACAATCCAACCTACTGTCTGTAGGTTCACCGCCTCTTCTTCTTCGCAATGTCCCAATATACCACTGTTTTTTTCCATCTGACATATCCCATTCCCTTCCCGAATTAAGTTTCCGTTCCCCGCCACCACTATCAAAACTGTCGGCAAGATTTCCCTCCAGGTCATGAGGCGAAGTAGTTACCGAAGCGAGTTTTGTGATACAGGATCCATTTATTTGGACAGGTTGGAGTGATTAGGTATAGCCAGGGTGTCTATGTAGAAGGAAAATCACTTTCCATAAATTTGCTCAGGGGTTTTGAACAGGTAACCAAGAGGTCTGACACGGTCCCAAATTGTAAGATAGCTGAAAGGTGACATACAGTGGATCCCGCTGGATAAAGGTAGATGGATCGTTGAGATTGGAGACACAGATAGAGAGATGGTGAAGATGTCTGACCCGTTGCCCTGCAGCTGTAAAATCATTGGCACCCAGAGTTGGGAGGTCACCTGACAACTGTTCATCATGTTGTTTAGACTTCACCTGCAGGATTTCTAGATCTGAGTGCCTAATCACCACACTCGCCCTTTTAAAATCTGCCGATTTTTAAAAATGTTTTTGGAGGGGGATCGGTTTACTGATAATTATAACAATCCCTTCAGTAAAGGGACTGCTCTTCCACTCTCAGAAACATTTCCCTCAACTCTCTGTTATATCTTTCAGTCAGGAGATATGGCTCGTTTCCACTGGCGGATTCGACTGCCCGGCCCCGTGAGGCCAACGAGGATGCTTTGGATCCTCCGCTTGCTTCCTGTTAAACACCGCTTTCTACATGTTGTCCACTGTTAATTCACTCCCAACACCGCCACTCAGTAATCTCAGCACTGGCCTGTTCACCCGGGCATGACATCGAATACCCGTGACCAACCTGTGTGGGATCATCACCTACTCTCATAGGGGCCACAGAGTTGCTTTATTGGGAGCTCAGTTCTGGAACGTTGGCAACCGTGGTCCTTCGGCTGACACAGGACTACTGGACCGTTTTAAAGTGTTGTGGCCCAGACATGACATTACCTTGTTGGCCTGGGACACCTTGTCACAATTACCAGACAGATGTGACGTTTCCTAGGATCTCTTTCATTGCCGGTGTAACAGTACGATGGGGAACACGTCAAAAAACGCGAGGAATCCCAGATTGACGTTTTGGGTTCGAGGGGGATGTCTGGGTCTTTTCTGCGAGTGCACGGCTGAAAGCCAAGAGAGACGGGCCACTTCTGTCAGACCGCACGGGTTTTCGGCGCCAGAGCGGTGTACATACTGGGCAGAACAGCTGGTGGATGTTTGATATGACCCACCTCCTGTGTCTATGTAACTGTAATAAATCTTCTGTACTCTGATGAAAGCAAGGGTTCTAAGCTTTCGTTGTTCACGGCATGTGGCGGCTCCTTCTTGGAGCTCACTACTACACCCTTCTGACATCTGCCATTTCCCAACTTAACTGCATGAATCAATAAAACCGACGCTGATTGCATTAACTTGGTCTGCATCTCTTGACAAAAGCTTGCTGCTGTCAATTCCATCTGTTCATTGGGAAGGTACGTTCAGCCCCACCAGGAGTAGCCAGCTCCTAGGGCAGTGAAAACAGCATGCTGACACACCCACACTAACAGCTCACCTTTCTTCCCTCCCGACGCTGAGCCACTCTGTGGAAAACTGTCAGCTGATTGAAACGCCGCCTGGCGTGTGGAGAGGGGTGTGTGGAACTGGAGTGGTACACCATCACTGAGAATGTGGCATTACTAACATCGGCCTACAGCCCAAATGGTCTCTCCCACCACATTGGTATCACATGCTGTGAGGATAGACAGATTTGAATTGATGGCTTTGGTAGGCAGAGCGCAGGAGGATAACCTGTCCTTGGGGTAATGCCAGACTTACCAACTATCACCGGACAGACGTCACACCCACAACATTCCCCCTCTTAACCACCTCCATCCTTTCGCAAGGCTGTCAATCTACTCGAGGCGAGGCACCGAACTCATAATGGTATCACGCAGGGAGATAATAACATCTGGAATGGAAGGTGTAAGAATCAGGGACCAGGGTCATTAAGAATCAGCATGCGGAGAGGGAACATTAGATGAGGGGCGTGGTGTGGATGCCAGTGGAGCTGATGTTGGGGTCGGAGGAGGTGATAATTGTTTAGGGAGAGAAAGGATTGGGGGTGAAGAGAGGTCGAAGGGCTCGGAGAGGTAATCAGTAACAGATCTGAAAAGGGGGCAGTGGCTCGGTGTGACTGTGGATGTGATTAGGGGGATGAGTTCAGAGTGTCTGATTACCGAGGGTCTCGGAAGGGAGCGTCGTCTGTTTGAAGATGTGAAGATGTCAAAATCAGGTTTAATATCACTGGTATATATCTAGACAGAATATATCAGTTATAAAAGTATAAATTACATTAAGAAATAAATTCTAATTGACGTGTTGTCAGATAGCTCAGACCGCTCCAGTGAACTGACAAAATACGTCCTTTCCACGAGTGAATGTAGATTTATTATTTTACATATTAAATATGTATTTTCAATGTATATGTAGTTCATAAGGAGAGGTATATTATGTCAGCGTACATATGGGCTCATTTTCTATTCATAAAAGTGATGGCGGAGGGTAAGAAACTGTTCCTGAAACGTTGAATGAGGGGGTTCAGGCTCCGTTAACTCCCCCTTGACGGTAGCAATGAGAAGAGGGCGTGTCCTGGGTGATGCGGATACTTAGTGATCGATCTCTGATCATCGCCTGTCGAAGATGCCTTTGGAGCTGGAGAGGACAGTGCCCGTCATCAATTTCAATGATACTGCAACTTTCTGTACCTTCTCCGGTTCTGCGCAGTGGCCCCCTGAGGAAGGGGTGGAGGGTCGGAGGGTTGACCGTTGAGAGTTCAGAGAGGCGGAGCAGTTTTCGTAGATTGACTGTCCTCCCATCCCGTTAACACAGTGAGGGACGAATCCGGCACTCATCACTCAACTCCCCTCCTTCCCCCGCGCCCGGAAAATACTCCGCCGAATCACTTTGTGTTTCATCTCCTGCCGACATTATGTAATCAGTGGCGTCCTGTCGGGTTATCTCCCCACTGACCCTTCCGATCTTGCTGTGTTTTAAGACTATACGACGATAACTTATAGGAAAAGCACTAAGCCAGTTGGATCATCGAGTCTGCTCCGTCTGATCACCGTGGCTGATACACTTTCTCTCTCAGCCCAATCTTCTGTCTTCTCGTTACCCTTCATGCCCCGATTAATCAAGAACCCATCAACTTCTGTCTTAAATATATCCAATAACTAGGCCTCCCTGGAAAAGATCCCGATGATCCATTAATTTGAGTCCCTCCCTCCTACACCAGTTCTTCAGCCACACATGCACCTGTCAGATCATCCTATCCTTACCTTCACTGGCGAGTGCACAGGCAGTGGTCTAGATATAACTACCTTGAATGTCCTGTTTGTCCGCTTTCTGTCCACCTCCATAAAATCTCTCTTCAGTGTCTACTTATTTCCTATTGTATGTTATCGGTGGTCAGATGTATCTCGGCTTCTGGTTACTCACACTCCCCCTTGAGAATGACATGGACCCGATCAGAGACTTCCCTGACCCTGACGCCTCGGAGAAACATACCATCCAGGTGTCACTATCGAGTCGACAGAATCTGGCCTCTGTTCCTCTGACTATTTGATCTCCCACCACAACTGCAGTCCTCTTCATCTCTCTGTTCTTCTATGCTACCACAGTGTCAGACAGCAGATCACAGCGACCACCTGCTCCCCACCCTGGAGCAGATTTGTTTATCAGGGACGCTGGAGATATCTCGGAATTCCGATATCTAAAGCACAAACCGACCTTTACCTCCTACTGATAACTAACTTTTCTATCCCTTTATTTTTATCATCATATTCCCGGTCTCGTCACAACCACAGCACGTTCGGTAATAAATCCCATACACCAGTGTAAATTTCCTTCGGTCAAGTGACCGACAGAGCCGTAGCTTCCTGTGACATGGAGGAAAAGGAAAAGCTAGCGGAAATACTGCCGTCACGAGGCGCACTGGCGGAATTCGCACTGAGCACACCTGAAATCATATCGAGCCTGGTTCGTGCTCGGACTGAGTGGGCAGCACGGCAAAGAGATTTATCTGATTGTATTCTACATCGGCACGCCCTTCAACGCGCTATGAGCAGACAACATCCACGTGCACAGAGGTCCTAACTTCAACGTTCGGGTTTACTTGTCTCCAGTGAGTTGGTATCAACTTTTAGAAAATTTTATCTGCGCATGAACCATTCAATAATTGAGCAGGCCTCTTTTGAAGCAGCTGTCTCTGCCCAGAAGGCTGAGCTGACTGGGTCACGTGCCTGTATCCCGGCAACAAGCAAAAGTACTAACATTTAGTCAGAGTCCCGTTATGCATTTGAAGTTGTACGTGACGACCGGGTTCTCTGGGAATATGGGGTTTCCTGACTTCCTGTGGCCACCCCATTAGTAATACCACCTTTGTAAACAACTTACTCACCGCTTTACTGCTACCTCGAGTTTTGTATATTATTAAATGTGCAGCCCACACCCGCATGTCCGACCGGGTCACCAAAGACAATGCTTCAGCAGATAAGACAGCGAAAATTGCAGCACAATCAAGTCAAGTCACTTTTATTGTCATTTCGACCATAACTGCTGGTACAGTACATAGTAAAAATGAGACAACCTTTTTCAGGACCATGGTGTTACATGACACAGCACAAAAATTAGACTGAACTACGTAAAAAAAAACAGGAAAAAAAAGCTACACGAGACTATAGACCTACCCAGGACTGCATAAAGGGCACAAAACCGTGCAGGCATAACAATAAATAATAAAGAAGACAATAGGGCAGTGAGGTGTCAGTCCAGGTTCTGTGTATTGAGGAGTCTGATAGCTTGGGGGAAGAAACTGTTACATTGTCTGGTCGTCAGTGACTTTTCCCAGACGGCAGGAGGGAGAAGAGTTTGTATGAGGGGTGCGTGGGGTCCTTCATATTGCTGCTTGTTTCGTGGATGTAGCGTGTAGTGTAAATGTTTGTGATGGCGAGAAGAGAGACCCGATAATCTTCTCAGCTGACATCACTATCCGCTGCAGGGTCTTGCGATCCGAGATGATGCGATTTCCGAACCAGACAATGATGCAGCTGCTCAAGATGCTCTCGATACAAGCCCTGTGTGATGAGGATGGGGGTGGGGGATGGGAGATGGACTTTCAAAAGATCCGGAAAATTGATAAAGAAACATAACAAACTGAAATGAAAATTTTGGAAAACACCACATACACTTGAGCGCACCTCGGACAGAGGCTGAAGAGAAATAGCAGACGTAAAAAGTTTACACACTGCTCAGATAAAACTTCGAAACACAACTTTTCATCAAGGAAGGCAGGCTTTAGCAATGAACGTGGAATACTGATATGGAGACCACACCATTATACCTTAATGAAAGTACAATATGGAAAAAAAATGACAAAGCTATCACTTCGGAAGTAAGAGTTAAAGAATGGGAGAACAGCGCCCTCCATGGAAGGCATCCCCATAATCTGAACAGTATCGTTGTCGTCAAGGAAACGTCGGAGGTTTGGCTCAGAATTGCAGTATTTTTCCCAGGAACATTGCAACACAAGGTGGTGAACTCTGAAACAACATAAAATACAGAAGAAAAGAACAAAGTATTCAAGACGACAATACCGCGGGAAAGCAGAAACAATCAAACGGGCACAGGATCTTGCAGCTGTTTAAGTCAATTTGTTACTTCTACAGGGAAAATCAGGTGGCAAGCATCATTCACCAAATTCTTGCTTTAAAATGCTAACTCATAAAAGGTGGCGTACACCGCTCTCAATGGAATTCTGATCAGTTTGAGAGTCGGTGTCCTACAATTAAATTCAGGCCGATCCATTATTACAAATAGGGCCAGTACATGATGCTCGTCCGTCAATCACCCCTCGTACCTCATCCTCAGCACGATCACTTTGATTCTCATCATCCCCCGCCAAATTAGCTTAAACCCTCCCGAAATGCCCTAGCAGATATTGTCCAGTATACATTGTCCCAATAGTAAAATTCACAACTGGTTTCATCCCAAGGACGCTACGCATTATTTATAAACAATCAGGCCTTCACAGTCATATTTATGCAAATTTCCAGAAAGCCACAATGCTAAACTCCACTAGAACACTCCCAGAGCTCCCCTCAATCATGAAAATGAGTGCACTCGGTTATGCACATCGCTCACATTTGACCAGATTGAGCTGGAAGAAAGAATAACAACTTTAAATAATAATCAAAATGAAAAGGTTGTGATAGACGGGATTGGTAATGCTAACTAACTCCCACTACACAAATATTCTCCAGTGGCGTGTTTCCCAGAATACCTGTGATAATCAACTCCAGCTCCTGACCTTCACATGAGGTTTAACTACTGATCCCGGCGGAGCAACAACGTTCTCTCCGTATCCTGTTGCACTTGTTTTACATATTGTCCTGCATATCAAGGAGGCAACTTGGTGGCATCGTCCATGGTTGACACTGGCCCGCTGAGGGAGTCAACAATAATGCAACCCAGTAAACAAATAAATCAATATAGGCAGATCGAGAGTTAGACAGACAGAAAACAAATAACTCGATAGATGAATACATCACATCAAAATGTACGGGAACATGAGTTTCAGAGTCAATGAAAGTGAGTCCGTGGGTTGTGCACTTAGTTCATTTTTACGGTGAGTGAAGTAATACACGCTGTTTAATAGTAGGAGTGAAGAGCTGTTCCTAAACCCGGCTTTCCGATGGCAGCGGGAATAAAAGAGCATCACCCGGAGGTGGGCGCTCTTGATCATGACATCTGCTTTCTTGTGACGTCACACCTTGTAGATGTGTCACTAGTCTCTGCGTTTTCACCTGTCGGGTGTGTGGGGCTTTTCCTGTGAGGGAATGGGATGCATCCACTACCTTGTGCAGGTTCCGCGGCATTGCTGTTCCCATAGCGGGCCGCCTTACCTGCAGATCAATAATCCACTCAGTGCTGAGATTTATAGCGCACTCCAAACCAGGATTAGCAAACCAATGGCAAACGGCTCATTATTCTATAACTCAGAATAACATTTCAACATGTGTTAATTTTCACATTTTGCCGACGTGTTAGTTCTACCGCGTTTGGGTCTGTCGAGATCTGTGATTGTCAGATGTCTGAAAACTGGATGGTCGCTAATGTATTCCGTTACTTAAGAAAGATTCTAGGACCAAGTCCTTGAACGCGACGGCAGGTGGGTACATTATTAGCAGATATTTTAAGGGATCCGATATGTAAGTATTTAGTTAGCCACGGTCTGATTATGTCTGTGCGTGTTACGTCGTGCCTCACCAATCTTACAAAATTTTTCGAGGAGGTTACCGGGAATGCTGAAGAAGGAATTGCAGTGGTTTATGTCCGCCTTGACTTTAGTAAAAGCCTTTGTCAATAAGAGGGTGATCCGGAATGTTCAGTCATTTACCATTGTGAATGAAGTAGTAAATTGCATTCAACATTGGCTTGCATCAGGAGTTCCTTTCCTCGCGTCCATGGACCCCTCCGTCAATCGTAGGGCTTAATGCAACAAAAGAGAATGGGAAGCCATGTATTCGAGGCAGAATCCAGAGGGTGGTAGTAGGTAGTAGCCTCTCTAACTGGAGGCCTGCAGATACTGGGGTGCGGCAGGTGTTATTCTGTGTCTACTGTTGTTTGTCATACATATCAACAATCTGACTGATAATATGATAAACTGAATCTGCAGATTTGCGAATGATACCAATATTGGTTGAGTAGTAGACAGCGAGAGCCTCTGATGGTCTTAAATATAGGTAAGTGTGTGGTGTATTACAGGACCAACCGTGGTAGGACTTATACAGTAAAAGGTAGGACATTGTGTAGTGCGGTATAACAGACGGAATTGGGCAGAAAGATCCACAATACCTTGAAAGTGGCGTCATGGGCAGTGGGGTTGTAAAGAGAACTATAAGCAAATCGGCCTTCAGACATCGTAGCAACGAGTACAGAGGTTGTGATGCTATGCTGAAATTGTATACGACGTTGGTATCGCCTAATATCGAGTATTGCATAGGTTCTGGTCACCCACTTGCATGAACGATATCAATTATACTGGCAAAAAAAATCATAAGTTTTGCTTCCTCAGTTTTTTTGTTTATGACAGATTGCTTGAAGATGGATACAAATATAATTTCATAATACTTGTATCACGTAGGAATTTGGAGAAACAACAAATTAACTTTTATTGCATATAATGTGTTTAATTTCAGAATGGTGCTGATGCTTTGCAATGGCTCAACTAAGTTAAAATATTTTGTTTATGATTTTCATTTGTACTCAGTGTCTGAGGCTTCCTGCTTAAGTGTCCAACAATAATTCACCAGCACTGATGGAGTCCAGTTTCCCTGGTATCTTTGCTCCATGACCGCAATGTCCTGGTGAAACCTTTCATCACGTTCGTCACTAACAGCACGATGACTTGCCGGGAAGAAGTCAAAATGGGAATGCAGAAAACGATTCTTTAGTGACATGTTGCATTTCATAGTTTCATATGCTTGAAGCATGCTTTCAACCAGTTGCATGTAGTTTGGTGCTCTGCTGCTGCCGAGGGGAAAAAAAACAACAACTTCCTTAAATGCCTTCTATGTGATTTTCTCCAGTCCCACTAGAAATTCTTCAAATTGCTTGTCATTGATGACCTGTTTGATGTGTGGACCAACAAAAATGCTTTCCTTTATCTTGGCATCAGTTATTCTGGGAAGCATTTGTCTCAAATATCTAATCCATCATAGAACTTCTTGTGCCTGGTGATAGGAAATTCCCTTACAGTCCTGAGCCCAATAATTATTACTTAACCTTGCCCTGCCATGCAGCTGCCGCGCCGCCTAAGCGTTACCCCAGCATGCTGGAACAAGCTCGGAAACTTTCCAGCTTATATTGTAGGCAACATTTTAATTCACTTGAATAATATGTGGTGGTTCATTCCGAAGACCGTTGTCCGGTCAACGGACTCCGTACTCCGGTCCCTTGCTGAGGTTGGACTTAACTAGAAACACATAAGGCTCATATTGGAACTGGGAATTTCAGTGGCCCTGGTATTGAGTGTGGTTGGGGGGTCGTCCTGTCAAGATACTCATGGCACAGATCGCTGGTGGAAGGCTAGAACGGACTCTTGTCATCCTTCGGGCCAGAAAAGACATTGATGTTAATGTATCATATCCAGAAAAAAATTCACCGGAGCAAAGTAAGAGTGGATCATATTAAAAGTGCGTCATCACAGAGAAGTGACAAGACAGAGACTCCACTCGCAATGTTAGAGTGGAATCAGCGCTGGTGAAGTGGACACAACAAATGGATTACAGACTACTGTCGCCACCAGGAATGCTCAGATAATGTCCTATGATTACACGGAGTAGTTTGACAACAACTCACGTTGCAGTCCCAGCGTCAGCTGTCACTTGAGGCTATAAGACTGGTGTTGCGTCCAGTTCAATGAAATAAGGCGTGTTATTTCCCCATTGGCATTACGGTTTGTTAAAGCAGATAAATAATTGCTAATTAGTGGTAATTAGCACCAGTCACTGTGCAAGTTGTTGATCACTACAGGTAACGGATTGTTCTATAAAAGTACACCATTCTGTGCTTCAGCTACATTGACGACGGAAACATCCAGACGCGGTGGACTCTCAACAACGTGTGATCCGTGAAGAGATTTACCTAGTCGGCGCAAAGAAATTTACGCTGCGGGCTTTGTTATAATTGTTTGAGTTTATTTACTGGCTGCTTACAGCTTCTGTGAAATTTAGAAATTGGGAGCACTCCGAACAGAACTGGACAGACTAACAGCCTTGGATTAACAATGCTCCAAGAGAGGGCTATTTGCTACGCAGTGATTATAATTGTCGGCATCCCAGGTAAGTGCCTTTCGATTACTTATACGGAAGCAGAGACCTCACGCCGCTCTCAGCTACTGCCGATGTGATTTTAATCGGTGTTTATTAAAAACCCAAAAAATGCCGTGTCGTTCCTCTCAATCTCCTGCCCTATTAATATTTTAACCTGAGTCATGCAGGCTTGTCACTGGAATTGACATCGAACTGTATAGGCAGAACACACACAATCCATGTCTAGCAAAAACTTCTGTCATTAGAGGACCTCATTCCTTCCAACCCTGTCACGTGAGCAGTAGATTAACGTTTAAACTCACAGTAAATAGCTTTGATTTCAACTTGTGAATTTCTGTTCCTCTTTCTGGTTCAGGTTCACGGGCAGTGAGCATCGCAGACAATTCTGATATTAGTACCGCCTCTCAAATTTTCCCGATCAGAGGATTAACGTAACAATCCACAGGATTCTCATGTCTACAGTCTCATAAGATCCAGATAACGGCCAATTGTCTCCATCCCTAAAGGACATTTGTGAAACAAATGATGCTTTACAGCAACTTAGTAGTGTCGTGTGCATAGTCACTGAGGTCGGCTTGTTAGGGAAGGGTGAGAGAGACTCGTCTAAAGACAGGGATTCCAACGGCTCGGCCGTGCGGTCGGGCTCCATTTCACCATAAACGATGCGCCGCCACGGCTGAGATCCAGAGACCCTTGTCGCTCCACAAACACACCCGCACGCATCTTCCAGCGGCTGAGCGTCCAATTGCAAATTTTCCAATTTCCACCAAAAATTTATCTTCCCTCTTTCTGAAAGATAAACTCATCTTCCCTCTTCTATCTTCCCCTCCAAGCACCGTTCAATTTAAGGACGTTCTACCCTTTGACAATTCCCAAATTTTTCCAGTCACCAAATTCTTATCTACGTTCTTTGGTGTGAGCACGGTTCCTTCTCAGATGCGCGGGTACGCAGTGCGGCATAACTGAAATGGGTCACTCCGTAAATATATATTTTTTTGAATTTTAGAGCTTCTACGTACTTACATTGTCATTGTTTCAAGTTACAACACTGTCAAAATATTAACAATAAAATCAGAAACCACCTACGCCGTTCAGTAAAAACATTTCATTTTGACATACTGCCTGTCAGATGTGACTGCCTGACCGCGTTTACTTGTGTTGTGTGTTATGTTTTATCATCCTTCGACATGCCTATTACAGATTTTTTTTAAAAAGCATTTAACGTGCCGTGCGCATTCCAAGCCGTGTAAAAATGTTCTGCTCAGCGCAATGGTTTGTCCACGAAGCCGGAAAGGAAAACAGATGGAAGGTGGCTGGGTGCTGGATCCTGGTTTAAGAATCTGACCTTGCAATCGAATAATAACCGAAACCTTCGGAAAGAAGGGTAGATGCGCACTTCAATTACACTACTTCTCTCCTTGGAGATGCCGCACTTGGAGTTCTGTGAACAGTTTTGGTAGCCCTGTTGTAGGTAAGGCAGAGGTCCGCTGAAAAGAGTGCAGACAGTATTAACAAAGTTGTTGCAGGGACTCTCGGGATTGAGATACAGGGAAAAGTTCAACCGAGTGGCATTTTATTCCTGAAGGCAGGTGATTGGCGGATGCCTTAATAGAGGTGCATAAAGCCGTGATAATGTACAGATACAGTTATTCATCTCCGTGGGGTTGGGTAATCGTGAGCAAAAGTGTGTATTTTTAAGATCAGAGGGCAGAAGTGTAGTTGCATTCGGACAGATGTTTTCTCACAGAGAAGTTGCTCTGTTTATTGAACAGCCTGATAAAGAAAATGGGCGATACAGAGTCATTAACAATATTGACAGTTTGACAAATGTAAAAGCCTCAGAGAGATGTGATCCAGACGCGAATAAACGGGACCAGCTCTGATGGCCATGCCGGTGGGCATGGAATTATGGGCCGAAGTGCGCGTTCCTGTGCTCGATCATTCGTGGACTCATCGCTGCTGCATCGGTGAACGTGAGGAGATAATGTAGCAGGAGCTCGCGTAAAGCGCCTCATTCTGCGGTCACGTTTTCAAACAAACCGCATAAACACAGGAATTCTGTTATTTCCTCTGAGAAATACTGCACCCCCAAAATTGCGGGTATGGTGATTGGCGCAGTGTCTATCGGTTTCTTTTTTAAAAACATGCCATTTTATTTCAAGTATATGGAAAGAGCACCGTTGTTGGTGAGGTGTAACAGGGTCTGTTTCGATAGGCCCGTAATTCATTTGTTCCGATCGTTTGAGAGATTTGATTGGGTGGACCGTCTGTTGAATCCGCTACTTCATTTCTTCCTTATTTTGACCCTCAATGCTCTGACCGTCAGACAGATACTGGCGGCGAGCAGAGTCCGCAGGGGTCTCAAGGGACAGGGAAATTGCGGGGAGTTGCGTGATCCGGAGATGGAGAGTCGGAGACAATCCATCATTTTGCTTTTCACCCAGTCGGCGAGTTTCCTTCTCTGTTGGGCGACAACCACTCTGGTCTTCATTCTCTTGCAATGTCTCTACACGGACCTGGAAATGTCTATCAGTAGCTCCACAAATACATTTATCTACGGGGTGACCCAGTCGAAATTCTGAGAGGAGTTGGCAGTTTTTCTGCTCTCCCCTGCTAATTTAGTTTTGAAATGTTTTAGAATCTATTCTACTCAGATGAAAACGTCGAATAAATTTCCGAATATGGAAACAAACCCACGACTGCTTTGAGAGCATAAATGAAACTACCTGAAAATGTTTCTGTTTTCAAGCAGTAACTGTGTTTCGAACATGTCTTCTTTCCCTTTCTTTCAATAAAATACTCTCCTTTCCTGTTAAATTATTTGGTAATTTTCCTTCTGTAAAATGTATTTTACCTCGCACATTAAATCACTCGGGTATCCAATACTGACAACACATTGATCCATTCTCTAATTGTGTATTACCTCCACCTCTGGTGCGATAATGCAACGGCAGCCGCCCCCAACACCCATTCCCTTTCCCCCCTGTTCGGTGTTTTCCCTGTAATTAATATTCCGGTAGATTTGTTATCCTTGTTCTGTCTGGCGGAATCTTTCTGGATTCAGCACGAATGGAAGGACGCAATATAAATGAGGTATAATTTTGTTTCGACCCAATTTCGCTTTGTTCTGACATCGCATCGGTACAACTTTCCAATTTCATATAGTAAATGCAAATTGCCCTTGAACTAGCCCGATACCGGCACGGCCCCTCACGGTAATGATGTCGAACATGAGGAATACTAGAGCGTTTTAGAAGACTTAACATTTTATACATTCAATTAATTTCGAAGTATATATCTTCTCAATTCCTACATTGAGTGCGAGCCATTATCATACCGGTCACTGAAGTTATTTTCCTGTTATATACATTCTGGATTTTCGTTCCTTTTGCTGGTGATGTTGTGCTGTGATGGGATTGAACTGCGGACTCTCTGCCGTGTCACGTGTCACAAGCAGCTGGGTTCTGAACAATGGCTGTGAAATGATAGCTCCGAGTCTGTAATTTAGAGGTATGAGTGGAGATTTCAAATACTGAAAGGTCTGGATAAAGTGGATTTGCAGAGGACGTTTTATGTAGTGAAGAAGTGTGGAACCAGATCTAACAACCTCAGAATTAAGCGACGGCCATTTGGGACACAGACGAGAAAAACATCTTTATCCGGGGACGATACGTTTGTGGACTACATTGGCACAGTCGGCTGTGCCGGTCAAGTCATTAGTTAGATATAAAGGTCGAGCTTCATAGCATTTTGGTTAATCAGTTCGTCACATGTTATGGGGAGAGGCAGGGAAAATAGCGTTCAAAGGCATAATAAATCAGCCGTAATGGCCGACTCGATTGACCGAATGTCCCAATTTTTCTTCTGGCGTCTATCGGTTTTATGGAATAAATTCTCATTTAATAACACATCCCATCAATGTCTCAGGTCTTCATCACTTCCCTTTAGATCTCAACTGTAAATCCAAAATCAAAAACGTCTGGTTTCCTTCTAGCTGACGTTTCTGCTGAACTGAGAATATACATTCTCCAAATTTTGCACCGATTTTCGTTAACAAGTTAACTAAATATCCCTGTGTGCTTGTGTGAGACGTGAACTACTTTATGCATTTTCCAAAGCCCGATGTCTCCCGCTCGACCAATCTCTTTCACTCCGGTCACTAGGCATCATGTTCCACGCATCAACAGGCTACAGTGAAAGAGCGCGATACGACTGGAAATCCAGCCGTCTGTCCTTCTCCTCGTATGACATTGACTTCCGTTATATTAAAATATACGTGGACAGCACAATGTATCTGAGAAATAGCATTCAATTAATTATTCTTACCTTGACCTGTCCAGAATTATCTCAACATGCAACTGACCTACTTTCGTGAAGTCTGCCCAGATAAACGAATTATGTAACAGCATTTAAAAATATTTTATGGAAAGCGCTCCAGTGGAGCAACTTCATCTATTGATTTAGTCCCCACCTTTGAAATTGCCCCTTCGTCGTATTCGGGATTTCTGGAAACATATTGCACAATCCAGATTTGCTATATCACTTTTGAACCGTTAGGTTCTTGACAAGCCGTCTCCATTTACTGAAACAACGGAATTGTCTGGAACTTCCTGCTCACGTTGTGCCACTTTGTTTCCCGTTACCCTTTCAGAGGAAAAGCTGCAGACAGGGCGGGTTGCTGTAAATTCAGTTAAGTGATCCCAATTAGAATAGGTATAACTTTACACGCAGCAAAATCCGGAATTCACTTCTACTTTCGTGTGCAAACAGATTTTGATTAATCATTTAAAATTCAGGCAGATTCATTTGTGCATTTCTTTCCTAACATTAGAAATCTGTCTCTGACTGACAAACTTATGTCTCATTTTCGTATTTCTTAGGAAAATAATTTTGAAATGCTCTAGAAACTGGAAGATGCTGGGACTCCTACTGCGCTTTTCTAATTCTGCTTGCCTGATCAGCCGGTAGAATGAGCTCGACACAAACTGTTATGGCCATGCGTTATCACCCAATTGAGCTACATGACATTTTGCGATGAAAACACATTTAATATTAAACAATTTGAGCAACAGATCGTTCCGTGGTGATGCAGTTCCGCTGTCTGAGTTTATCCGCGGGGGTGTTGTTTGGAACTAGGGAGTGTCAGTGCGATGCCAATGAACGTAATCCCAATTCATGAGAGTGTTTTCCGAGATTAAAACTGATAGAAGAGAAAACCTGGAGAATGTATTGGAACAATGAATAACAATGGAGATCTGAAGTCATTTCCGGCATTGAGGGCAAATTAAACAAATTAAACTCAGACTTTCAGGAGTTGTCCGCTGTCCCGCAGTTAAATTTCCGTTTCCTCGCTCTCCCGTGGCATTGTTTAACCCTTTCATACATTACTTCGATCACGTGATGCAACAACTGTAATCAAACTGAATAAAGTGCTTGTAAATATCAGTCGGCAATGGAAGCGGTCAAGTTCCTGTTGTCGGTCTGGAACTGCTGAACTTCCCAAGTGAACGAAATGAAATGTAGAATAACATGTGGCTGTGGAACCAACTTCCCAGACATGTAATAACGTGGTGTAACAGGAACTGCGACTCTACAGCAGAACAGCTAAGCACTGCAATGTTGAAAATTTTCTGGACTGGCGAAATACTTACACTGAAATTCCTCAGAGCTCAGTAGCAGGAGCATTTCTTTTTCAGAAACATTGATGAAGTTTGGGGGTGCATAGCCGTTAAACAACATAGCATAGCCCTACCAACTCTGTGGGACCATAACTGCATATCCGCCGCTCACACAGCCACCACCTAACCCGTCGATAGGCACTCATCGGTCAACAAACTCGGGACCCCCCCATCAACATCCACACGAGCAACAACCCAGAGCTCACTCCCACACTCACTCATCTAACTGTCCTCACACTGCTCACTCCCGATCCACTATCTGCGAATCCTTGGGAGGATGGCTTACGGCATTTTGACCTGGTACCGCTTCTCCCGACATTCTCCTAGCTTCCTGTCGACAGTAAATGTCAGCATTGATTGCATCAGCATGAGCCAGGTTTAACAACGCGATATAAGCTAGAATCATCTGATTCAGAATGGGGAAAAAGGCGAACAAGAGAGAGCCGCAGAATCTCGGCCACAAACGTCCCCAGTACTTTTCCATTGATGCTGCCTGGCCTGCTCGGCTCCTCCAGCTTCGATCTGCAGCATCTGCAGAGTACCTCTTGTTTGATAAAGGGAGAGGGTTACTCCTGTTTCCATCACAGTATCGGGCAGCGTTACAGCACGTATCCCTGGACGCCACTGAATTAACCCAGGGAACGGGACAGGACACACGCCCCACCTGATGTAATGTTGACATTTTCTAAACGACTGGCAAGGCCTCACTTGTAGAATTGTGAGCACTTTGGGTCCGGGTATCTTAGAAAGGATGTGCTCAAACTGGAGAGAGTCTAAAAAGGAGCTTCACGGAAATGATTCCAGGATTTACTAGCATGGGCCTGTGTTCATTGGAATTCAGAAGGATGAGGGGAGAGCTCAGTGAATCCTATCGAATGGTGGAAGGCCTTGATAATGTGGATGTGGAGAGGATGTTTACTATGGTTAGAGAGTCTAGTAATAGAGAGCACAGATAGAGCAGATGTGGAGAGGATGTTTCCTATTGTGAAAGTGTCTAGGAACAGGGCAGCGCCGCAGAATACAGGAGCATCCTTTTAGGACGGCTAAGACGATGAATTTCTTTGTCCAGAGTGTGGAATTCTGTATGGAATTATTTCCCACTGGCTGCTGCAGAGGATAAGACTTTATGTATAGTTAAGGCAGAGGTTGAGAAATTCTGCATTGTTCAGTGCATGAAGGGATACGGGAAGAAAGCAGAAGGAAGCTGGAAGGAAAAATGCATCAGACAAGATGAAATGGCGGAAAAGACTCGATGGGCCAAATTTAGTCATGCTTCTCCTATATCTTATGGTCTTATGATCTTACCTTCTTTGCGTTGACTGTCATATGAGCTGCCTTGTTAACTTTGCTCCTTAGATCGTTTCCATATCTACACATGCAGCGGCCGTTGTCTGTGTATGCAGTTCCCCTTAAAGACTGCTGGTGAACCTATTTCCATCATAGTATCCGGCAGCGCCTTCCAAATGACAGCACATATTCTTTGTAGAACTCAACGTGACATCTCTGTCACCGCTAATCTCTACATCTCCGACCACGAACCTTCATTAGCATGTTGCCTCGCTTACAGCCTATCAAATGTTCCTATGTTCATTGTAAAATCAGTGCTGAACTGTCATTGTACTAAGGGTTAGCTCCGCTTCTCAAGTATTCACAAAAGTTACGGTATGTAAACTTCCCTGTGTTTTAGAAAGTTGTAGGCCTGCTGCCAGACGCAATATCGAGGGAAAAAAAAGCAAAAAAAAACCCCACAGTTTCTGGAGCAGCTGACATATCATGGAGGACTGGGTCAGCATATTTGCAAAGGAAAAATGAAACTGTCAACGTTTTGTAACGAAACCTTCCGGACCTGGTATAAGTACCGGAGCATTTGAAACAGACCAAGTTTCACGCCCCTGGTCTCACCTACTTCTCGATTTTATTAGCAGTCTTGCTCCATCGCAATCCGTTACTTCTATTTTAGTTCTGGTCGATAGGTTTTTCAATCCTTGCTGATACATTCTTCTGAACAAGCAACCATTCGTCCGACAGACCGTAGAGCATCTCATGCACCGTTTTCCTACTGATATCGTTTCGGACAGAGGTCCCTGATCCACCTCCAATTTCTGCCACAAATATTAATTAACTATATTAATATTGATTATCGTTGTAGTGTATTTTTGCTTTCGTGTTTTCTATGTTTTATAGTTATGTCTTCTCTGGTTTATATTTACGTTACAATTATACTTTTGCCCCTCATCAGAGTGGTTGCCGAAATCTGGGCACGAATTCCCTACTGCCCTGGAGTATATTTAAGGGGACACTAGTCATTCCTCGGGGCGCAGTCATCCTGATCTTTGCCTAGTGATTACATCCCTGGAGTTATTCCGAGCTATTTCAGCATCCACTCAGTTCCACAGTTTTGTTTTGTCCCGCTTGTTATTACAGCTTCTAGTTCTGATAACTCTTCCGGGTATCTGTTTGATCCTGTGATTGGGTATAAAGATGCAGCGTGACAACCTCTTTCATGATGTTCAACATTCCAGCAGCTCGCACCTAAGCTTCCACCGTCAGAATGTGCAGCCGGGTCATACGTTTGGTATCCTGGTAAATCTGCTCTTCACCCACTTTACCCTTTCCATATGCTTCCTATAATGAATCGAGCAGAGCTGAACACAGTATTCCAAGTGTAGTCTGACCAGTGTTTTATAGAAGTGGAACATAATCTCACGACGTTTGTGATCGGTTCCCTGCTAATGAAAGCCAGCATGTCTTCTTAACATTTCTCGCAATTTGTTCATAGTTCTGAGTACATTTATTATCAAAGTGTGAATGCAGCATACAAACTTCAGATTTGTCTTCTTGCACGCAGCCACAAAGCAAGGAAACACAGTAGAAAGAAAAATCACGCACACAGAACAAGACCATTAAACGTGTGAAAGAACAAGCCGCACAAACAACAAAAGCTAACAAATAACACACAGATAATCAGACATCAAATCGCAGAGTATCAGAAAGTGAATCTACATCCACGATCCGCCGAGGTGAGTGAAGCCGATCCAGGACCCGATGTCTGCCGCCACAGCCACCGACTCAGTCAGTTCAACTGTATCTGCCCTACAGTTGAGCTGAAGCCCCTCGATTAAATAACGAATATACTAAAGCATGCTCAATCCTGATGACACTAAGCATCGCATCGCAGCCTAAAGTGAATCCACAGACACGAACCGCCAGGGCGATCGAACGGTGCAGTAAAGGGACCTACAACTCCCGTACCTTCCTCCGGTAGCGGCACCGCGAGTGAGGGCGGTCAAGCGCCTGCAGACGGCACTGAGCATGCGCACATTTGACGCACTCATGCTCGACGAATTTAAACTTGCTCCACACTTTATTGGACGGAAAATAATGGAGTCGACCAAGGCCCAATGTTCCCCTATTAGGAATTGACCCACTGCATACCGCCAACGACAATGTATCTGTACTCAACACTGAATCCACCAGAAGTTCACAGAATCACCAGGTCTTTCAGTCGGCCCAAAAATACAATCCCTAAAGGGAAACTGCAGTCTTCAATAGATCGAGTTCAGAAGAAGAAAAAAGGTATGTTTGAAAAAAGAAGAGAATCCTATGGTTCCGTACTGGCGCTGACGGTCTCTGTATCCGTGATACAGAGTCACCAGTCACGAGTTGCCGGACTGGGCAGAAACTTTGAGAGATCCATGGACGTGGAGCCCAAAGTCTCTCTGTCCATCCACAGTACTGATATTCCAGGCACGAACCCTGTATTCTCCTTCCAAATCCCACCTTCAACAGTGAATCTCTTTACACTCTTTACACTCCGTGTGGCATCCCAGCTCTCCGTCCTGTCCATGCTGCAGTGTAGCCTACAACAATCTTCAACAGACTATAGGAAATAGGAGGAGAATTAGGCCATCTTGCCCATCGAATATGCTCCGCCATTCAATCATGACTGAAACTTATATTTTACTCCTCTTCAACCCCAGTTCCCGATCTTCTCCCCGTAACCTAGGATGGCGTATTCAATTATGAACTTACTATTCTCTGTCAAAAAAAACATCGTATGACCTTTGTCTCCATAGTTGCATGTGGCAACAAATTCCACCAATCCACCACCGCTTTGGCTAAAGAAAATTCTCCGCATCTCTATTTTCAAAATGTGCCCCTCTGTCCTGGGGATGTGCTCTCTTTTCCTCGAGTCTCCCACCATGGGAAGCATCCTTTCCACATCTACTCCGTCTCGGACTTTCAGCATTAGAAAGATTTCAATAAGATTCCCACCCAGCCCCAACCCCGCCATTCTTCTGAATTCCAGCGAGTGCAGACCCAGAACCATCAAGAACCCTGATGGAATCATCTTTGTGAACCTCATGTGGACCCTCTCCGATGCCAGCACGTCTTTTCTAAGACGAGGGGCCCAAAACTGATCACAACACTGAAGGTGAGGCCTCACCAGGGCCATATAAAGCCTCAGCATCACATCCCTGCTCTTAACACCTCGCCACCAAACCCACTCACCGCCCCCACCCAAGAATGCATGCGCTAAGTCCCGCAAAGCGGTTAGCCAGGAGTTCATGAATTCATTATTCTGCTTTCTCAGTGAAGTTAGTGGCGATTGTGATCCTCTTCCGGGAAAGATATGAAGTGGCCTCTCCACCTGCAGCACTCTCTACCCGGTAGCCATGGTAACGGCGACTCTACAAGCTGGCAGATGGTAGATGAGTCCAGATCTGCTCATAGGTCAAAGCATGTATTCATATAGAGCTCTGACATTTGTAATTCTCCAGGTAATCATAATACAGTGAAGGAACACGTCCTTCACTCAGACAGAAACGTCAGACCTACCCTCCCCACAACACGGTCAAAAGAAACAATAGCATCCTCATCATCAGCCTTCAAAAATCACATCCTGCCGCACATAACGGAACAGGAAAATTGACACCGCCCACACGAACCGACCCATCCCCGCAAAAAAAAATCTAAGAGAAGACGACAGAACATCAACCTCCAAACACTCTCCCTCGCACAACAAAACGGAAAAGGAACGGGCGATAAAGACTACACATTATAAAAATAAACAAATCTTACTAAGTACCAATCATAATCGCAGAACCACGATACCATCCTCCGATATCACCGTTATTCTTCGAAAGACAGGAGCACCTCATGAGGTAGAGGCCTACACGCCTGCTACATCAAACACAGAGCAAGGCCGCACTTTCTCCACCGGCTATGAAAAGACAGGCGGTCGACGCTGAAACTCACGCTCTCCTTCTGCATTCTCAGTCCCAGTCACAATCTCTTAGTATTCTTCTAAGCCTTAATCGGCGATTAATGGACGCATTCAACGGAGAAACGCTGTCAAACATTAGGTCGCGTACCGTCTCGAAGTGTTTTCGCACCGAGGCCGTCCATGCCATCATACCATCCAGAATCTTCCGGAGCCAGCAAAGCGCTGGATCTCTCCGTGGGCTACCTGGAAGATGTCGGTCGAAAGAGCCATCTTGACTTTCCCACCCAAAAAGGTAGAAGATAGATGATTCTAGATCCGTCGGGCAGGGGACGAAAATGAGAGGCTGGGAGCTGATCAGTGGAAAGGGCAAAGGGCTGGAGGAGAAGGAATCTGATAGAATGTGAAAGTGGATCATGGGGAAAAGAGAATGGGAGGTACCGGGGGGAGGTGATGGTCAGGTCGAGGAGAGGTTTGATGTCAGTAGAGAAATGAGACAGACGGAAGGGAGAGGGGAAGGGAACAATATCGAGTTGGAGAAATCGATGTTCATGCCATCAGATCGTAGGTTAACTAGATATGAGGTGTTGCTGATTCAAGCTGAGATTGGGTTCATCATGGCAGAGGACGAGTCCATGAATCGATATGTCGGAATGGAAATTGGATTGACATTGATATGATTGGCTATCGGGAAATGACGCATTTTGTGAATGGAGCTTAGCTGCTCGACAAAGCGGGAATTAATTTGATTCATGGTTTGCATGCGTTCAGCATCTTCGTGAACCCTGATGCTGCGGGTTCTTCACTACATTACACGAAAATAGAAACTGCATCGTCATTTTGATATCTCTGCTGCAAGATCGAAAACCGAGGCTATTTCCAATGTGAAACAGTGCAATCAATGAGAGTACAGCATTGATGACAAAGTCCAGGGAGCCAGGGAATGGGTGAGATCAGCAATAACGATAATGAACCCGAGAGGTGAGTCTGACAGTGTTTCACAACGACAGACACTGGCTCCTCGAATCGTCATTTCTTCGTCTTTGAGATTTGGCAATTCCGTGTCAAGCTATGCATACCTCATCACAATTGGGATTTTATCTGAATTACATCATGTTTATGTTTGCCCCAGCTGTTGGAAGACTAATCAGCCTTATGTCATTTTGAATTTTCAGCGTGCTGGAGTGAGTATAAATGTGCCCGTGGAGTTTCATCAGCTCAGAGTTCCTTCAGCGAGATCGCGGGCAGCTCGAAGACAGGCTGAATCTCACTCAGCATGCTTGAAACATTTTACCGTGTGAGAAAGATATATTTCATGGCCATTGCCGTCGTTGGTGTTCCTGGTAAGGACAGAGGCGAACTTACATTTGCTGTTCTGTGTGCGCGGTCTTTCGACTCGTTCAGTTGCCGACAGCGACGGGATGCCGGTGTATCAGTGAGTGCGGTGCAGTCATTGAGACTGAATTCTCTGTTCGTTCAGAAGTTCCCCAGCAGTTTAGTCCCTAGCTGTAAATAAACCGGCAGTTGAAACACATATAGAGTGGAAGATCTGAGAGAAGGATTCATTTTGTGGATTCATGGCAGGCGGTTTTGATGTATCAATACAAGTCCTCTGTCACAATAAACGCCGATCAGCACCTTTAAGTGCTACTTGGCATTATTCCGTGCCAATAGTGTGACACGCTTTAAGTACAAGTTTGAAGATATTGCGCTGTGTTTTAAGAAATTGGTACACGTTTGGAAGTAACGCAGGAAACGAAACCCACGTTAGGGGAGAACGTTAGACCTCTCTTGTGAGTTGGACCCCGGACCATCGAGAGTTTCGAGAATGCAAATAGGGGCTGTGCGGGTTTTCGTGTACCGGGGTTTGTTCCCAGACGCAGCTTTCCGTGGTGAAGAGGGAGTTAAGGGTCAACCCAGCGGTGTCAGCTGGCGGTCAGACGGAATACGCTCAATATTCCACTCTGGAGACTGAGGATCGAAACATTTAGAATAGTGCTTCAGCAACCCCAAAACAGGCAGATATTTCGACGTACCTGGTAGTTTTCGATGATTAAAGCACTAACGTGTAAAATACTTGAAATATTCAAGAGGTCAGGCAGAATCTTTAGAGCGAGGACTGGAACTAGTACCAGTGGTTGGAGATATATATTGATTCACAGAAACCGCCCTCGGCAGTCAGTTGACAATGCCTCCTGAGCAAAACCTGAGGTACCGAGTATCGTACACTCTCACCCAGCATGCTTCGCTAGAGGCATCTGCGACTCCGAATTTACACATTTTAATCACCCAGAACACAGTTCCGTGCAAAGTTTGATTGTTCTCAATTTCCAGTTTATCTCTGCTCTGTGGCCAACGGATCGGCGAGACAGTAAATGCCTTATTCATTTTCATGCTTCCCCAGTGAATCTAGTGGCGATTGCGATCCTGTCCCGCGGAAAGTGCTGCCTCGCCACCTGCACCACTCGCTACCTGCTGGTCATGGCAACCGCAGATCTACTAACCATCATCTTTGATGTCCTACTCTGGCGGGTCAGTTATTATTACTTTCCGGGACTTTCCTGGACATCACCCTCGTATGCAGTATGATTACTGTCCTGAGAGCGGCAGCAACTGACTGTTCTGTCTGGTTCACCGTCACTTTTACGATTGACCGGTTTTTCGCCATCTGTTGTCAGAAGCGGAAAACAAAGTATTGCACCGAAGGAACTGCGGCTGTGGTTCTGACAACAACCGGCGTTCTGCTCTGTTTTAAAAATGTGCCCTGTTTCTTCAGATATGGTCCTGCAAAAGTGATGGACAATATACCCTGGGACTGTATTCGAAAGCCGA
Source organism: Hemitrygon akajei (assembly GCF_048418815.1). Taxonomy (NCBI): domain Eukaryota; kingdom Metazoa; phylum Chordata; class Chondrichthyes; order Myliobatiformes; family Dasyatidae; genus Hemitrygon; species Hemitrygon akajei. The sequence continues at coordinate 18,965 of NW_027331981.1, read as the reverse complement.
GCTACTTTACAGATTCCGCGTGGAAGGGATATAGGATGTTTTCTACGGTTCTAACGCCATTACTCCCGTTCGTGTTAATACCACTGCTCAACGCTCTGACAGTCAGACACATTTTGGTGACTAGTCGAGTCCGTAATCGGCTGAGGGATCAGAGCAAGGCGGAGAACCGCAGTGACCCGGAGATGGAGAGCAGCAGGAGGTCTGTGATCTTACTTCTCACCATCTCTGGAAGCTTCATCATCCTGTGGTCGGTGAATGTTGCCGAATTCCTCTATAACACCATTGCTGGATTGGACCAAAATAATTACAATGATTCCGAATACACACTTGAACATTCCGGATACATGCTGATGATATTAAGTTGCTGCACAAACACGTTTGTTTATCGGATAACTCAGTCCATTTTCAGAGAGCAGTTCATCAGCGCAGCGAAATATCCGCTCACGTCTATTAACCAATTTATTAATAAACAAAATATCTAAGTTCTTTTCAGAGGCGGTCACAGTGTTTTCCATCTTGTCACAACATAACTGGTCGTCATTGGAGAATGGGGCAGCTGCGAGAATCAAATTGGTTTAGAGTCCGAGAGAATACGGGAACTGACCCATCTGCACCCCACGCTTGTGAGACTGCTTATTACTAATTATCCTGCCGTTTATTTTTTCAGTATATTCCCGCCCTCGTAACAGCCACACACACACCCCTGTCGATAATAATCCCATACTACAGCTTAAATGCTCTTTGGTCAAGTGACGTACAAAACCATTGCTTCTCGCAGACGGAGAGAAACGGAGCGTCTCGTGGAAATACTGCCGTCACAAGGAGAACGGGCGGAATGCACACTGAGCGACTTGGTCATATCGGCACTGGTGCGTGTTCCGAGTGATTAGGCAGCGCCGTAAAGAAATATAGCTGATTGCCTCTAACAACATCCGTCAACATGCTATAATTAGACAACGTCCACGGGTACATAGACCCTAACTTCAATAGGTCGAGTAAACTGTCGAGTTTACCAGTGTCCAGTGAGTTTGTATCAACTTTGCGATGTTGTGACTTGCACGGAAAACGTCTCTGCAAGGTCCAATTATCATTTGCAGAAAGTTTATTTCGAAAGGTGGTTTGCATGACTTTGTGAGAAAAGCACCTTCCCTCCTCAATTCTCCGGAGGCGGGGCAAGAAAGATTTTTTTTATGATTTTAATGATTTTTAATGACTTATCAATGTCTAAGAACATTCCAACTATTATACTGGTGTTTGGTATGGGGGCTTCTTGGAGATTGACGTAAATGTGGTCCTGTCGGTCTTATTGTGTAATTTTATTTTGTAGTGACTGTGATGAAACCGGTTGTAGTTGTCACTATTGTGACAATATATTTACTGTTCATGTACTATAACTTTTCAATGTTCCCTTTAAAGTCAGCAAGTTCCTAATGTTTCTCACATGGATTTCAGAATGTTGTATATGTTTGGAATGGGTCTAATAAGTAAGTTGTTCTAGCTTGCCTATCCTGTAATATTCCACTTTGGCGGTTAGTATAGATTGCCCTATCCTAATAAGGGATCTGTCTCAATATAAACCTAGGACACTGACTCTAAAACTGTATTTATTTTTATGGTAATGTATGGTATCTTTTCATGAGCTTGTGTTTTACAGCAAGAATCTGGTGAATGTTGTTTTTTTTTTGTCTTTATAGATGCTTTTTGTCATTTGATTCTGCCTGTGTAATGTGTTGGTATCTACTACGTGACCTAGAAAACTACCGCGCCTTCAGGGTTCGGGGATTTCCTGGTTCTGGAGGCGGGCGGACTCGAGGTCGCAGCCGCTGTTGGAAAATGGTGTGTCGTGGGAGACGGAAGATCGAAATCAGTAAGCTGGCGGCTTGCTGTGCGCCCAGAGACCAGAATTCTTTGGGCAGAGAGCTCGGAAAAAAGCGACGCGACAGACTTTTAACATCATAAATCAGCTGCTTTTTTGTAATGTCTCCCTTCTCGCTGTGAATAGGAGACACCTATATTTTTCTCTTATCAGGGAGTGAGAGAGCTGTGGTATGTCGTATTACCGGGTGACTGAGCAGTCTTTGGGGTGCTGCAAAACTTTGTCTTTATAGATGCTTTGCTGCACGCCTGAGTGCTCGGTGGGGAGTGCCGAAGTATTTTTTTGCTGATGGTGGAGGGGGGATCTTTGCTTTGTTGCTGCTTATATGTGGGAGGGGGAAACTTGGGGGGTTGTATTTTGAAGTTCTAACATTTAACTGTCATTCATTCTTTGGGGCACTCTTTTGTTTTCGTGGATGTTTGCGAAGAAAAAGCATTTCAGGATGTGTATCGTATACATTTCTCTGCCAATAAATGTACCATTGAAACCTTTGAATAGTTTTTAATTTCCCGTGGCATTTAGTTCTGCTTTGATTTTCTTGAATTTGTTTGTCGGTTGTTGTGTACTTTTGATATTTTTCTGTTATCACCTGGTCCTATGTTGCCACAGAGGGAATGATGACCACATCAGAGTTTGTCTTCTGCTGAGCGAAACCCTGGGAGGGCAGCTCCGACACCGTGTTGCATCGCCCCTGGTAACGCACAATGCATGCGTATATTCACTCCTGGCGGCTGCAAGCAGGTGACACCGTGGTTTCAGGCCGAGTACTCGCTACGACCAAGGACTCGGCCCCCTCCATCTGCCCCTGCTCGTTTCAAATAAATTAGAGTATCGAACTTGCAGCTTATCAGGGAAGAGACAGAGAGAGAAATGGGGGCGAGGGAGAGGCGGTGAAGAGAAGAATAGGGTGGTTGTGCGGGGAAGAGCAAACGGGTAGTCAGATAGGCGTGCGGGAAACTAGAGGAGGAGAAAAAGCAGATCAAGACAGACTGGAGTGAAAAAGTATCTGATAGTGGGGGGAGAGGGGCAGAATGGGCTGAGAGAGAGAAACTGAGGGGTGAGACAGGGAGGACAGTGGGTGGAGAGAGGGACAATGGGGTGAGAAAGAGACTGAGAGACAAAGACTGGAAGAGAGATACTGGGAAGCGAAAAAGACTCGGGGAGTGAGAGAGAGACTGTGAGACTGACTGTGTAGGGCGAGAGAAACTGGGGAAGGATGTCAATCTGTCAGGGAGAGTAGGGGTGAGAGAATGGCAGTATGGAGAGAGAGAGGAGGGAAGGATGTGGGAGGTACTTTGTGGAAAAAAGGGAGACTAAGGAAGACATAGTAGGAAGTATGAAAAAGACTGTGAAGAGAAACGGCAGACAGAGTTACTTTGGGAAGAGTCGGACTGGGCGGCGGAGAGATTCGGGGCAAGAGAGGAACTGGGGATATGGTTAAAGAAACAGAGAAAGAGAAAGTCGGAGTTAAAAGGGAACCTGTGGCGTCAGAGAGAGACTCGGGCAGACTGTGGAGGATAGACTTCTGTAAAATAGAGTAAAATTCATACTTTAATGTCGCACAATCTGTACCAGCACCCTCATTTCGTAAACGGGGGACACACACCAATCTCACAGGCTCGTGTCAGTCCCAAAATATTCCGCCTTTTCTGCTATGTCCCCATAACCACGGGTCATCCGAAACTAAGTACACTGCCCCTTCTTTGTCCTACTCACTCCTCACAGTCCTGTATCAGTGTGCAAACGAAACCCATTACATCGATCTCTCCCCATGGAGTTACTCCTGCCCTGAACTAGTCGCTCTGTCCCGCTCTCTCCCCACACCCCGTATCAGTTTCCAAAGTAATGAGTTGGGTAAGTGAAATTATGATGCTATTAGGCTGATACCTCAGAGCTAACATCGGGAACGGATGTGCTCTGGGAAATGCACAACAGAAATTTGAAAATATTTTAGACAGCATAGGTTGTCCTACAGAAACAGGGGAGGGACGGTAGATTGAAGGAACAAAAGTTGTGGATCATCAATTCAAGAGGAAGAAAAAAGCTGATTAAGCTTTTGCAAGCTAGAGTCAGTCCGAAGGTAACCAGGGGCGAACTGACGAATGGAATTAAGAGAACTAGAAATGTTAACAGAAGGTCTACACTAACGGTAAAGGACAACCCTAAGACATAGTAGTTTGACGTGAAGAAGAAGAAGAAGAAGAGGATGGCTGGAGTGAGGGTAGGACCGGTCAGATGAAACACGCGCCTGCAGTCGAGGAATGTAGGACTGCACCTTAATAAAGACTTCCCTTCAGTATTCACCAGTGAGAGGTATCTGGAGGATTGTGAGGAGAGTGTTAAACCGGTTGATGTGCGGCAACATTTCGAGGGTTAAAATAAGGATCTTCTAGAGCTTCTGAAAAAAACATTAGGATAGATAGGTATGCTCGGGACACACCCCAGGTTACTATGGGAAGTAGGGAAGAGATTGGGTCACCCGTGGCGATGTGGGACCTTGTCAAAGGCCGTAATAAAACGTGTGTCAACAACATCCATTGCTCTACCTTCATCAATCATCATTGTCACCTCATCAAAAATTTCAATCAAATTTATACGACACGGCTTTCCTCGCACAATTCATACCCGTTCTTTCTTAAGAGGTCATGATTTTCCAAATGCTCATAAATCCTATCTCCCAACTCTAGGTACTTTATGCAGTAACTTCACTACCACTGACAAAAACTCAACCTTTTTGCTTTTTACAGGTTCTTCCCTGGTTCCATTCTGGAATAATTCTGGATCAACATTAAGGTCTCACCAGTCCTTCAGTAACTCACCTGTGGCTAGGGAGGTCAGAAAGAATTTGGGCAAGTCCCTAGCAAGCTCTACACTTGTCTTGCCCTGGGACATCCAACAATGCTATTAAAGAGATGGTACTCAACGTTTACTTCCTAATGCCATAGCATAGTAATACTTTCAACAGTGATCAGCCCATTCTACTTACACAAATCCTGTTAAATGCTAATGTAAATTACTCACTAAGTACCTCATGGAGAATCTTTTCATCCAGGAAAATCCGACTCCCAGCTCACCTCTTTTATCTTAGAGGGATCCCACCGTCTCCATAGTAATCATCTTCCTCCTGATGTATGTAGAGTGTATTTGAGGATTTCCTTATATTCTACTTGACAGCGACTTTTCATTGTCACTTCTGACTTTCCTCAATCCCTTTTTGATTTATTTTTTGACTTTTTTATAAGCCCTTGGGGTTCTCTTTCATGCGAGCTTCCTATGTTTACATTCTTTTACTTTTCTTTCTTCACTGCATTGATGACATCCCTCAGCATCCACGGTTCTCTTATTGTCCTTGTCCTTACTTTTCACTAGAGCATAGCTGCCCTATACTCCCTGCAAATGGACTTTAAACACTCTCCACATATCAGATGTTGCTTTGCCGAAAAGCATCTGTTTCCATTTAACAGTTCTGTCATTAACCCTGTATTTTGCCTACAAATTTGTCATTCCAAAGTGAATCATTCCGGGTTGAAATTTATCTGGCACTTATCAGCGCTGCTTTATATCCTGTAACCTACGGAAACATCTACTATCCAGAACTCTGCAAACCTCCATATCACTGCAAATACTACAACCCACTCTTCTACATCCTCATCTAAATCACATAAAAGCACAAAAAGCCAGGGTTCTCAGAAATGATTACCAAACTCCAGAGAGCAAACGGTCCATGCATAACTAAGTTCTAAATCCACCAGACATATTTCCTTGGAAGCAAGACTTCTGACTTTATGAAGTGGCCTGCCATGGCTAGCCTTATCAAGTGACTCCTTAAAACCGAATTCTCTACAATGAACAATGTGCTTTGTCAGAATCTCACAGAATTCAGCCAGGGTGCAAACCATGACCTGCTCTTCACAAAGCCGTAATCAAGTTATAATTCTCCACATTGTCGTAAGTCCTATTTCTTGGAATCTTCTTCGATAGTTTGCCAACACTGAATTAAGACGCACTGGGCATTAATTTACAGGTTTATTCCTACTCCCTTTCGTGAACAAATTTATAATATGTTCCATGCTCAAAATCTCTGATACTACATCTGTGGCTAGTGATATCAGATCCTCATTCAAACATTTAAGATGTGTTGGCTATTTGGATTCATAACTGGATTGGCCATAACAGACAGAGGGACGTAAATGAATTGACTTATTCGAGCTGCTGGCCTGTGGTTAGTAGTTTTCCGAAGGGATCTAAACTGGAACGTCTGCAGTTGCAGATAGTGTCGGGGATGTGGCATTTGGAGTATTAACTAGCCAAATATCAAACGTTACACTTCGACACGGATTGTCAGAGCCGGGAGTGGCAGTGGAGATAACTCCCATTACCTATAAAGTGCTCCAAGTGGCGTGCGCACTAACATCCTCTAAGAACACTAGGTCTTCACGTGTGACTTAGTTATTAGGCCCGGCGGAATTGCACTACTGACAAGAGAAGGGGCAAAGGTGGACCACTAGCGCCTCAAAACCATTTACCTCGGGCAAATGGGGCTTGTCAGCCTTGGACAGCAGCCCGCCAAGGAGAAGGACGCTGATTTTAAACCTCTGCAGCCTTGCAGCCACACCCACCCATGGGAAAGGATTCGGGAGTAAACCCCGAGGAAGAAATCCGGAGCCGGGGTCCCTAAGGCAGTTTTATGTTATTTACAACATTACTCTGGTAACCTCTGCGATGACACTAGTGCCAAGCTGTACCGACGCCTGCCTTTCCCTTGGAATACGTCAGTGATGTGCAGAGGGGGAACTCGCTGCATGGGCAACAGCCGGTTCGTCTAAACTTCTGCCCAGGTTTGCGCCCTGGAGAGCACACAATACACCAGAGACGCAATCCCATGGTCCCCTGGGACCGACGGCTGACTATTACTACTTATATCACAGAATACGTACACAACGCTGGAAGAACTCAGCAGGTCAGGCAGCATCCGTGAGAAAAGAGTAGCCAACGTTTCGGGCCGACACCCTTCATCAGGAATGGGGGGGGGGAGAGAGGGCCGAAGCCCAGTTGTGTACGTCCTATCTCTACGACTGGGGTTCGACCCTCTCTTTCCCCCATTCCTGATGAAGGGTCTCGGCCCGAAACATTGGCTACTCTTTTCTCACGGATGCTGCCTGACCTGCTGAGTTCTTCCATCGTTCTGTACGTATTCTTTGATCCACAGCAAAGAAGGAGGCCAAGTGTGGAGAGGGAAACCGAAGGGTGTGTTTATACTTACCATATTTTTAAAAAATGCTTGAACTTACTTACTGCAAATCTACTACCCATACCCGGAACATTCACAACTAAAGTCTTGATATAGATGATAAGTAGCAATGGGCGTAACGCTGGCAAGCATCAATAGGCATAGGTTTCGAGTCCAATAGACAATCTCCCACCATCACACTCTGCTTCCTAACATCAAGCCAATTGTGCATCCAGTTATCCAGCTCTCCCTGGGTCCCATGCCATCTAACTTTCCACAGCAACTTATCATGCTACACGTACCAAAGGCCTCACCGCTGCCCATATAAGCCATATTCCTGGGACAGGGTCTCAACGTCAAAAAGCATAGATTTAAGCAGAGGAGCTGAGGACAAAAACTTTTAGTCAGAGGGTAGTTGAAATTTGGAACACTCTACCCGAGGTGGTGGGGAAGCTGTGAACGGGTATTTAACCTGCCGAGGAGCAGTGGGCTATGAACCGAGTGCTGATAAACGGGACCAGGGCAGACAGTGAGTGGATGGGCAAAACAGGTATGGTCGGCCAAAGGCCTGTTTCCGTGTTATGTGATCCACAACTGCGGACTTTGATTTCAAAACTACACACCCCTCTCCAACTTGAAATAAACCAGACTGCATCATTTGTCGCCACTGCGGTTCTGTTTCTGTCAGGGTAACATGCAAACTTGAACCATGTCACTGCGGGTCTGATGGAGACCCAACCCCTGCCCTCTGCACATGTGATCACATCTCCACTGCTTCTTAAATTTCACGCACCCTCAGAATGATTTTTTTTATTGTCCGAAGGTTATGGTACATTCGTCTTGTGGTCAGAGCTGATAAATCTTCTCACAGCTGGTTCCAGCTGTTGCTGTGTCTTCTTTCCTCCACCTCCAGGGAAGCTTCATCTCCACACGAACTCCTCACTTGGGACGACTGTCTGTACCCGTGACACAGGAAACCACGTCACTGTCACTCTCCTGATACCATGTCTGATTTGCTCACTTCTGGGTATCCTCCTGGATCACTCTTCTTCTCAACAAAACTCTTCCTCAGTTGCCACCTTTGTAATTATAAACATCAATTAACACGATTTATCAGACAGCTCCTGTAGCCTTTCATTCCTGAACATGAGTCCCCAGAAAATACCCTCTCTCTTCAACCTTACCCTTTTCCATTTGCGACCTCTAGATATGCCAGCTGATCTGAGCTCACTGTTTGACCATAAGGTATAGGAGCAGAATTAGGCCATTTGGCCCAATAAGTCTGCATTCGCCTTTTGATTCTGGCTGATTTAAGCTTTCTCCCGGCTCTAATCTACCCGCCTTCTTCCCGTATCGCTCCATTCCCTGAGCAATCAAAAATCTCTCAAACTCCGCCGTTAAGTATATACAACAAGTTAACTTCCACAGCTGACCGTGGCAAATAGTTCCGCAGATTCACCACTCTCTGGCTAATTAAATTCCTCACCCTCTCCGTTCTAGATGGACGTCCCTCTGTTCTGAGGCTGTGTAAGGACATTTGTCTCTCGCCAGACAAACACATGTCTTTCTCTGATGCATAGGTCGCTCATAGCACCTTCCCTATCTGCATATATTGTCGCTCTCCAGGGTAATGCAGTCTAAAGATCGTTGGGTTCCCGATGACCGTCAGTGCAGATCAGCGATGACTGACTAATCCCGGAAAATGTTGATACGCACTCTGTGAGCAGTTGTACATTTTAACGCTCAGTCCGGACTGCCTGTAAACATTGAACATTTCACGGTGAGCCCTCAGAAATATTTACGCTATCTCGTTGACTTGCGATCTCCTTCTGACGTACTTTAAATATTCACTCCCATCTCTCTCTCTCTCTCGCTCTCCCTCATTTAAATTTTGATGCTGTCCTACTGAATCTCAATATATAATAAATATTAAATTATCTCAATCATATATTCGTGCTCTCTCTGTAACCTCTTGTTAGTATTGACGCTGTCCCTCTGACCCATTGTAATTTTTGATGCTTTCTGCTGATTCTATCAAAACATTCATCTTTTCCCTTTTGCAATAAGGCCAACACACCAATGACACCTTGGTATTTCTGAACTGAAATACTTCCTGCAATTGAAGCAAAATACCTATTAGCATTTTGATTTCATCCTAATTCTGTTGGTACATCCTTTCGATTTTTTTTCTCTGTCTGCTCCGAATTGCTAACCATACTAAACAAGAATTGTTCAATTATAAACACAAGAGATTCTGTAGATGCTACAGATCTTGAGCAACAGACGCAAAATGCTGGAGGAACTCGCGTACCATCTATGGAAGGGAATGAACCCTTCATCGCTGCGTCCATTGTAAACACCTGAGAAGTTTAATTGATTATTCATAGTTTTAGAGATGCTTCATTCATTCTTGACGGGGCCACAGGCATTTGGATTGCATTGCCGAACACATGATGCTTGACTGACATGTCTCCCGCAATATCAGATTTTCCAGTTATTTAAACCTCGCAATTACATCACATTTAACCAAATTTCGGGTGCCCTGTAGCAATTTCACTGTGTTGTTTCTGAAAAGCGCTGTAACACGTCCCGTGGGGCTCGGAAATGTTATAAAGGCTCAGGTAAATTCCCATTCCAGTGTTCCACTCACAAAGATTGCTGACAAAATCATCGGAGCGGAATAGGCTCAAACAGAAATGTGGCAAATACTTGCAAGTGACAGCGGAAAATTATACGTCATTGTGACCACCATTGGAGTTCCTGGTAAGCGAGATTAATGTTTCAAATTCTGTCACTGCTTGTGTGGGCTGCTAGAACTCTCGTAAAGCTAACTTTATCAGATTTGGTAACTGTAAAACGGATATAATCGGGGAATCCACTTCATGAAGGTCAATATCCTGCGCGAGATCCGTCTTTAAATCAAGCATCAAAGTGTTATGATTTGAGCTTGAAGGAGTCGCCGTGCACGACCTTAAGGAAGTATTTTGGGCGGCCCGGTTGTGCAGAGGTTAACAGTGGTTTGAATGGTAAGCACAAAGCTTTACAGTACCGGCTCAATTCCCGTGCTGATTTCTACATTCCCATCGCGATAGCGTGGATTTCCTCCGGGTGCACCGGCTTCCTCCCACAGTCCAAAGCCGTACCGGTTGGTAGAATAATTGTAAGTTGTCCCATGATGAGGATAGGATTAAAATGGCGGATTGCTAGGCCTGCCATGCGCTGTATTTAAATTAAAAACATAAGTATCATTGATATGAACTGAACGATTAATAGAGCACTAAAAGTTAGTTACAGTCCAGCGTGGAGCATATAGCAATGTTCACTCTGCACAGTGGTATCCCCGTCACTGTAGAATTGCAATCAGGGTGTAGCAATCCACGAGAAGATCAATATTGCTGCCTGATCTTTAATTAAACGCGCTTTTCCTCTGAAGACTGTATTTCTAGAGACAACCAGATCCAGATAAATCTGCAAAATTTATAACCGATGCCTTTTAGTATGAGGGACCCACCAGGTGAGGAGATAGGGGAGTTTGGAACAAAAGGGCAAATTATCGGAGGAACTCAACGGGTCAAGCAGCATCTTTGGAGACAAAGAAAATGCCGACGTTTTGGGTGCGGAACCCTATGTTTCTCGCTATACAAAGCTTCGACCTGAGTCGTCGATCACCCATTTACTTTTCACAAATGCTGCTTGAAAGCACTGAGCCGGTGTTTTGATCGATCCAACCCAACTTTAAAACAAAAAGGAAGGTTCACGGTTCCCGAGGTGCTGCAGAGTATTTACTCTGACACGATGCATATTATTTCACTGAGATTTGAATTTGCCATCAGATCCAATGAATGACAGTTCAGCTGATGTCTGTTATTTTTTTTTCTTTTTTGACACCCCAGTAAATTTAATGGCGATTATCATCCTGTCCCGGGGTAAATGCGGTATCTGCACTTGCACCACACGCTACCTGGTGACCATGGCGTTGGCGGATCTACTGGTCATTGTCACTGAAGTAATCTTGGTTCAAATTAATTATCATTACTTCTCACTGAATTTCCTGGGCATCACTCCCGTGTGCGCTGTTATACCCATATTGAGTCCAATAACCCCAAATTGCTCAGTCTGGTTCACCGTCACTTTCACATTTGATCGATTTGTGCCATCCGTTGCCAGAAGCTGAAAACTAAAAATTGCACCGGGAAAACTGCGGCTGTTTTGCAAACAACAGCTGGAATTGTTCCCTGAAAAATATTCAGTTTTACTTCGCAACGGAACATGGGAAATTATTGAAAATCTCCCGTGGTTCTGCGATCCCAAGCCAAGTTATTTCACTGACAAATGTAGGGTTGGACTTGACTGGTTCGATACTGCTTTAACACCACTGCTGCCATTCGATATAATTCTGCTACACAACGCTCTGACGGTCAGGCACTTATTAGTCGGCAGTCGTGTCCCGAGGGGACTCAGAGGTCAGAGTAAATGAGCGAACAGTAGAGACCCAGAGACGGAGTACAGGAAGAGGTCTGTGGTTTTGCTCTTCACCCTCTCTGGCAGCTTCATCCTCCTGTGGCTGACGGTTGTCGTAGAATTCGTCTACAACCGGGCAAAGGAACAGGAGAGGCGAGCATTGGTTCCGGAAATATTTTGGCACAAGCTGGCTACGCGTTAGCGAACTTAAGTTGCTGCACCAACACCTTTATCTACGCAGTGACTCAGTCCGTGTTCAGGGAGCAGTGAAAGAGCTCGTCGAAAGATCCAGTCACCTCAGTAGTCCGGTTCTTTAAAAAAAAAGCTGCGAACTGAGCTCAGCCCAACCGCCCAGGACCTGGCCCCTGCTTTGCGCCGTCTTAACTCCAGTTGCTGAGAAAGTACTGAACACCCAGTATTCAGCAAGAGTCGAGATCTCCAAACATTCACTGACCCAGCTTCCAGTGCAGCATTTATTCCCGTTTTCTCTCGGTTCAGCACCAGCCAGAGCACGGGCAAAATTCTCATGTTTTGTGTGTCTATATTCACAATAATAAAAGGAACATTTCCAAACAGTCAGCCGGCTGGACAGAGTATATGCAAATAGATAGATCAAAAGACAGATCAGAAAATGAAGATTGCGTCACAGTCTGAATAATGTCGAATCTCTATTTTGTCCAATAAGACAGCAAAAACAAAGACATGTCCTTGGTCTACATCGACCTTCCTTTCCTGATTCCAGCTTTATGTCTTCTTCCATATTTTCGTTACTTCATGGCCAACACTTCTCGTTCTGCGGGAAATGGAGGAGATGCGGGTGAGGACATCATTGATGACGGCGGAAGAGAAACCACGATTCATAAAGAAAGAGGAGACTTGGGATGTCCTGGAACGGAAAGCTGCATCCTTGGAGCAGATGCGGCAGAGACGGAGAAACAGGGAATAGGGAATAGTATTTTTGCATTTGGCAGGGTGGGAAGAGGTACAATCAAGTTATTTATGGGAGTCAATGGGTTTATAGAAGATGTCAGTGGACAGTCTATCTCCAGAGATAGAGACTGACAGATCGAGAAAGGGGAGATAATTTTCCAAGATGGACCAAGCGAATTTACGGCTGGGTCAATGTTCGAGGCAAAGTCAATGAAATTGACGAGCTCAGCATAACTCAGGATAACTCCTCCTCCTGGTTTCAACCATCATCTTCTGGAGTTTGTGCATATTTAACTGGTTGTGTTTCACATTACTGCCCGTCTGCGGAGACCTCTTTATTTTGCTGCCTGTCATGTATTGTCTCATTCGTGCAATATTTACAAATTATTGAAAAATCTTTTTAAAAAACTGTCTCGTTTTTATTGTACTCAGACATATCACTGAACATACTCCGTAATTCTGCAAGTGCAGAACTATAACTGGTTAACTACAATTGATTTTGACGGTAATTAATCTGACTAGTGATGTGTAAATTTTTTCTCGTTAATCTACAACGCCTTCTTGAAATAACAAAGACATGCACATTTATTTGAAGCATTCAGCACATTTTTTTCAATAGTTAAGGATATCTAATTAATATTTACATGCATACGGGGTATATTGACAATTATATTTACTATTTTTTTCCTAGTATGAGGCAGCAGAGGAAAACAACTCGGCTGTGTAAAGCTGTTAGTGATAATGGTTTGCCAATCTTATGTTCCCCGGTGGTTTCCTTTATCTGAATCTTTTCAATACAAGCTGTACCTATTTTCGTCATTCAGGTTCTTTTTCCACGAACTCATTGAACTTGAGAAGATTTTTCTCCGTGAGGGCTGACTAAATAAAAGAATGTAATCAGACTTACAAATAATGAATAACACTGAATTCTATTTAGACATTCGGAAATAGAAATGTGCCGGTGCCTTAAAATATAAACACGGCCCAATGTAATGATGGGAAAAAAATGACTGAATAATCTCCTTAATCACCAGGTCACTCAGTACCGAGGAAAATAATACTGATATCCGAGGTTCAACATCCTGTTTCACTGCTGCTCGATAACTCGTTTAGTGGAAGGATCTTGATGGTGACAACTCCCCTACGCGGCCAAACTTTAGCAATCACTTTTGGGTGGATGCTGTGCGTGTCCCCTGTTTCAAATCAGTACTCCGTAATGACAAGCGGTACACAGGATGCGGTTAAATTATTATGATTTAACAACTCTTACTTGAACTATGGGCTTAGTAGAGAACCAAAATATAAAAAAGTGCCATTGTATCTTTATTCAGTCTGTGCACAAATAATTCGTTGGAGCTCACGCAATATCCCCTTTCCAGCATTCGATCTCCTCTGAACTCCGCTGGTCCCGAGGCCCCGCTCACGGTCCGCTCTGCTAGCCAGCTCACAGCATCATTTCGTGTGCGTCTTCTCTCTTCATCCCCATGGCACGTTCCCGTGCAAACAACAGCTTTCAGATACACATGAAAGAATAACATCTATCTCAATTGGTTAGGAAATGAATACACGTCCCGTTATCACTAATTATAACCCTAACATGCTGCCACAGAAAACCCACTACCTCAGTAGTTAACATTACGGAGAAGCCATTTTATTAGCCTTAGCCAGTAAGATGAAAGAAGAAACCCTTACAGTACATTGACAGAGTATCCCTCTCCTCTGAAGTGTACAACCGGTAAAACCAAGTCCACAGCGATAAGTTGCATGAAAGTCCTATCCACATCACATAGCCATCTCATGCTGTGTAGGGTACTGTAAATCACATTATTGATTGCACACTTGAGGTACTGATTCTCCAGTTTATAATTTGCGACGTTATCAACATTTTATTTGTTGCATGGAAGCGGGCATTGACAAACAAAGACATAACCCATGTATTCTAATGTCCAGCCACAGTGTGGTTGGTGGTGATTGGGTATCATCACTCACAGTGTGATTCTGCTGTGAAGCTTTTTAATAAAGAGCAATGTTATTAAGTTTTTATGGTCTTATGGCCATACATCTTGTTTTTGCTGTGTCCATCATGAGACTGCAAGCAAGGAAATTATCAGTATTCTTAGAGATGGTTCTGAACTAGCAATGATATTCTCTTTGTGAGAGATCGTTGGACTGAATGAGATGTGAGAATAACATTGCAGAACTGAGGTGTCTGGACAAGTAGTGACATTATCCACGTGCGTGGTGGCATGTCAGAATAATCACTGATAACACCGCGTGGGCAGTGATATGCCTATAGACCTGTGAAAGCGCTGTTTATTGCAGTAATGGATCAATTGGAAGGAGGGAAATAATCTCAGTTTTTCCTCACAGCCCAGAAAGGGAATCAAATTATCTGTCAATAAATGTAATTCTTCCAAATCTATCTATCTATCTTTTATGCACCTGTCTATGTATTTATATGCCTATTGGCGATAAACTGAAAGTGTTTTTCTATGAAATAGCTGTGGTGACAATTTTTATAGAATATGAAGAATCATAACTGAAATACAGATGTATATTTGAAATGATTGTGAAAATCATGCAAGGTAATATCCTGGAATAATAGATCTGTATCGTCAGGTCTCTTTTTAAAATACTGTACACTAAAGTCCACCTATTCAATGTGTGCGTCGAAAACTGTTCTATCTTTCCTCACAACGCTGACCATCTCTCACTTGTCCGTATTAAATGTCATCTGCCATTTTTCAGCCCATTTCCTAGCCAGTCAACATCAAGCTACAAACTTGGATAGAGTTCCTGGCTGGAACAACGCCTCCAACATAGGAGCCATCCGCAATTTTTCTGATTGAGTTTTCTACATCAATATCTGAGTCATTAAAAGACAGGATAAACAAAAACAACAATGGGCCTAACACTAATCCCTACACCACACTTGTCAGAGTCAAAGAATCAACAATCCGCTCTCTGCAAATCGAGAAAACAACGTTCATCAATCCGTCCACAAAGCCGTATCTAAATTCAAATGGGTGCGTAACTCTTTATTGTCACAGTTCCCTGCAATATTACTCTCGATCTCTTTTATATGTTCAGAAGCACATACGTACAACGTATTTCATTGTGATACATCCCATCAGCTGCTACTGCGGCTTTCGTCATTCAAATGACTCGAAATGACTAAAACACGCGACAGAAAAAATGATTCTGTCTTCGTCCTCAATAAATTGTGCCCTATTTCAACTGCCGATCTAATGTCCCGCCCTCAACGTCAAAAGCGAAGGTGCTCTGCTGAATGTGACAACATAAATCTGCTTGAAGTTGATTGTCTATATTAATTGTTTAGGAGGATAATCTGTGTTAGAAGCAACACTGATCAGAAAATGTCCCATTTCAGCAGCTGACGTCAGATGTCTTGGAAAGTACATTGGTAACGTTCGTATTATCTTTTGTTTAAAAGTTAACAAGTTGTAACATCCCTTGGGGATACGAATTTATGGCACGGTTATACAGTGAGAAAAAGACTTTAATATAACTGTATCTGGTTGTCCCTCATGCGACTGATGTCATAACCATACTAATTGCCTCAGTGGAATTTCTGTGAATTGCATATAACACTGTGAAACCCATCACCGGTCCATATGATCAATTGGAACGTACCATACAACTGAATGCTGACTGTGACGAATTATGGGATATGCAACGATTTACTACATCGCGAGCATTTTCTATCCTACAATTGTAGCGATCGGTATCCCCGGTAAGATACTGCAGCTGGTCACTCTATGTATGGTGCCGTCGTCGTTTTGCTTTTGTTCCGCTGCACTGTTTGGACTTTTACTGAGCACAGATGCTACCTTTGTCTGAAATGTGTTTCCAGAATTGAGATTTAAGCATCTGATAGTTTCTTTATTCAGTTTCTATATCGTTTCCATGTGATGCTTTATTGATTTATTTATTTTGTCATTTACGTTGGTGCCGATATTGCCACAGTTCCATAGCTTCACCTTGCAAGGCTTTCTGAACCGACAGAAGCTGCTTTTCCAGATCCGGTCTTTCAACTGACCGGCCAGTCGAATATCGACACTCAGGTCTTTTCTTCCGTAAAACGTTAAAGTATAACATGCATTAAATCTCATGATTTCACTACAAATAAACCATCAGCGATTTCACCTCAAACAATGGAAATAGTGTTGTTTATGGAGCGATCGACCTTCACCAGTACGAGAGTCATGAAAATCAGATGCCTGGCTCTAATCTGTCGGAAAGTCGCAAACCCACTGATAATTCCGTCCATTGTTGCAGGGACAGAGTCCGCACAAATTGAATTTCTACTTTTCACTTTAAAAAAAACACCATTGGAAAAATGGTGGGACTTCAGACATATGCAGCTAACGATACTTCTGTGTTTTTTTTTCATTCTCCAACTTTCTTGTAGTTAATTTAACGGCGATTGTGATCCTATCTCGGGGAAAATGCGGACTCTCCAAATGTATCACACGTTACCTGGTTGGAATGGCAACGGCAGACCTGATGGTTGTTATCGTTCAGGCTTTAGTGGATCAGACCAACAATATCTACATTTATTCTAAAACCATGCTCTTCACTCCTGTATGCGCAGTGACCGGTGTATTATTTGTGGTAATGAGGGACTGTTCTGTTTGGTTTACTGTCAGTTTTACCTTCGATCGTTTCATCGCAATATGTTGTCGAAAGCTCGGGGAACGATACTGCACTGAGAGAACAGCAACGGTGGTTATGGTGACCGTGGTTATAGTGAGCTGCTGCAGAAGTGTCCCGTTTTACTTTGCCCTTGAACCTTACGTCATTATTGACAACATGCCGTGGCGCTGCGCTTTCTCACATGAATACGCTACTTTACCTGTGTGGAAAGGTTACGAACTGCTGGATAGCATTTTAACACCGTTGCTACCGATCTGCTTAATTCTTGCCTTCAATGGGTTAACAGTAAGACATATAATGGCGGCAAATAGAGTCCGCAGAGGGATTCGGAAGATTAGCGATAATCAGAAAGATACCGAGGTGGAAAACCGCAGAAAATCGATGATATTATTGTTTGCAATTTCTGCTAATTTCATATTATTTTGGATGCCCTATGTAGCTCATTCTCTGAAATGGCAAGTGGAAAATTACTTTTATCAGGACAGATATTTGAGTTCCCCGGTATATATACTACAACAATGTGGGTTCATGTTGCAATCTCTCAGTGAGTGCACCAATACTTGTATCTATACACTGACACAGAGGAAATTCAGACAAGAGCTGAAAAATGGAATGAAGTATGTGTTTACTTTAAATGGCCATCTGTGTACTTAAAGCCAACTCCAATCACAATTCAGTGGAGTTTAAGACTACATCACTGAGTTTGGCAAAATGTCATAAATTCAAATAATCATGTGCCCAGTTATCCTGAAACGACTAAATTCCAAACTATTGTAGAGAATTTACAATCATCCGGTAAATGGTAACGTAGCTTAAAAGCCAGGACCAGCAGCCTCCGGGACAGCATCATCCACCAGGCCATCAAACTGTTAAACTCACCCTGATTTCAGTGTTTTTGCTATGTTTTGTAGCCTGTTCTGTTTATTATAAATTACTAGGATTACACATTGCACATTTAGACGGAGACGTAACGTAAAGATTTTTATTCCTCATGTATGTGAAGGATGTAAGAAATAAAGTCAATTCTATCACAAGGGGAGGAATGACTTCAGGACATTTCGAAGTGCAGATGTTTCAAAATTGTCACCTTCTGGTAAAAGAGAGTAAAGGGAAAGCCTTTTAAACACAGTGAGAGTGTGATGGTATCACAGCTGCGGAAAGGGAGGACACTGTGGTGTGATTGTATGTTAGTAGACTATGAGTGGAACTCAGAAGTAGGAAGGGAACAAACACTCGTTTGAGAGTATTCTGTACAGAGCTCCCATCACCAAAACGAAAACAAAGCACAGAGACAGTGGCAGATCGGCACGTATATTTTGAACAGATGTTAATATTAACACTGCTGTTCTCACAGCCAACTTAAACTTCACTGATATTTATCGGCAATTCCTCAGTTTAAAAGGTTTAGATGCGACAACTTTTCTCAGTTGTGTACATAAAGGAGACATGGCAGGCGGACTAGTGAACATTCCTTCTTGTGCTAATACTGGAAAATGAAGTGGGTCAGGAAACTGATCTCTCAGCGTGTCAGCATTTCAGAACGATAGAGCACAGCTGATCCACATACCTTACACTGGGATAGCAGCAGACAATATGGAATGTACTTAATTGATACTATTGTGTAGGAACGTGGGAGCCGAATTAGGGAAGAGCTTTGTTCCTTCAAGTGCACAAGAGAAATATGGAGATTGATAATGGAGCATTTGATTGGCGTTCAGCATTGGCTTGTTTCATTGAAGCGGGGAACGGATGGCCCCGTAAAGTGACTCTGGTTGATTAGAGATATGAAAC